>NC_141538.1:13185000-13482500 GCF_021556685.1 Rattus norvegicus
TGGAAGCTCTGGTTGCTTGGCATTGTTGTACATATGGGGTCACGAGCCCCTTCAAGCTCTTCCAGTTCTTTCTCTGATTCCTTCAACGGGGGTCCTATTCTCAGTTCAGTGGTTTGCTGCTGGCATTCGCCTCTGTATTTGCTGTATTTTGGCTGTGTCTCTCAGGAGCGATCTACATCCGGGTCCTGTCAGTCTGCACTTCTTTGCTTCATCCATCTTGTCTAATTGGGTGGCTGTATATGTATGGGCCACATGTGGGGCAGGCTCTGAATGGGTGTTCCTTCAGTCTCTGTTTTAATCTTTGCCTCTCTCTTCCCTGCCAAGGGTATTTTTGTTCCCCTTTTAGAGAAGGAGTGATGCATTCACATTTTGATCATCCGTCTTGAGTTTCATTTGTTCTAGGCATCGGGGGTAATTCAAGCATTTGGGCTAATAGCCACTTATCAATGAGTGCATACCATGTATGTAATTCTGTGATTGGGTTAGCTCACTCAGGATGATGTTTTCCAGTTCCAACCATTTGCCTATGAATTTCATAAAGCCGTTATTTTTGATAGCTGAGTAATATTCCATTGTGTAGATGTACCACATTTTCTGTATCCATTCCTCTGTTGAAGGACATCTGGGTTCTTTCCAGCTTCGGGCTATTATAAATAAGGCTGCGATGAACACAGTGGAGCACGTGTCTCTTTTATATGTTGGGGCATCTTTTGGGTATATGCCCAAGAGAGGTATAGCTGGATCCTCAGGCAGTTCAATGTCCAATTTTCTGAGGAACCTGCAGACTGATTTCCAGAATGGTTGTACCAGTTTGCAATCCCACCAACAATGGAGGAGTGTTCTTCTTTCTCCGCATCCTCGCCAGCATCTGTTGTCACCTGAGTTTTTGATCTTAGCCATTCTCACTGGTGTGAGGTGAAATCTCAGGGTTGTTTTGATTTGCATTTCCCTTATGATTAAAGATGTTGAACATTTCTTTAGGTGTTTCTCAGCCATTCGGCATTCCTCAGCTGTGAATTCTTTGTTTAGCTCTGAACCCCATTTTTTAATAGGGTTATTTGTCTCCCTGCGGTCTAACTTCTTGAGTTCTTTGTATATTTTGGATATAAGCCCTCTATCTGTTGTAGGATTGGTAAAGATCTTTTCCCAATCTGTTGGTTGCCGTTTTGTCCTAACCACAGTGTCCTTTGCCTTACAGAAGCTTTGCAGTTTTATGAGATCCCATTTGTCGATTCTTGATCTTAGAGCATAAGCCATTGGTGTTTTGTTTAGGAAACTTTTTCCAGTGCCCATGTGTTCCAGATGCTTCCCTAGTTTTTCTTCTATTAGTTTAAGTGTGTCTGGTTTGATGTGGAGGTCCTTGATCCACTTGGACTTAAGCTTTGTACAGGGTGATAAGCATGGATCAATCTGCATTCTTCTACATGTTGACCTCCAGTTGAACCAGCACCATTTGCTGAAAATGCTATCTTTTTTCCATTGGATGATTTTGGTTCCTTGGTCAAAAATCAAGTGACCATAGTTGTGTGGGTTCATTTCTGGGTCTTCAATTCTATTCCATTGGTCTATCTGTCTGTCTCTGTACCAATACCATGCAGTTTTTATCACTATTGCTCTATAATACTGCTTGAGTTCAGGGATAGTGATTCCCCCTGAAGTCCTTTTATTGTTGAGGATAGCTTTAGCTATCCTGGGTTTTTTGTTATTCCAGATGAATTTGCAAATTGTTCTGTCTAACTCTTTGAAGAATTGGATTGGTATTTTGATGGGGATTGCATTGAATCTGTAGATTGCTTTTGGTAAAATGGCCATTTTTACTATATTAATCCTGCCAATCCATGAGCATGGGAGATCTTTCCATCTTCTGAGGTCTTCTTCAATTTCTTTCTTCAGTGTCTTGAAGTTCTTATTGTACAGATCTTTTACTTGCTTGGTTAAAGTCACACCGAGGTACTTTATATTATTTGGGTCTATTATGAAGGGTGTCATTTCCCTAATTTCTTTCTCGGCTTGTTTCTCTTTTGTGTAGAGGAAGGCTACTGATTTATTTGAGTTAATTTTATACCCAGCCACTTTGCTGAAGTTGTTTATCAGCTTTAGTAGTTCTCTGGTGGAACTTTTGGGATCACTTAAATATACTATCATATCATCTGCAAATAGTGATATTTTGACTTCTTCTTTTCCGATCTGTATCCCCTTGACCTCCTTTTGTTGTCTGATTGCTCTGGCTAGAACTTCAAGAACTATATTGAATAAGTAGGGAGAGAGTGGGCAGCCTTGTCTAGTCCCTGATTTTAGTGGGATTGCTTCAAGTTTCTCTCCATTTAGTTTAATGTTAGCAACTGGTTTGCTGTATATGGCTTTTACTATGTTTAGGTATGGCCCTTGAATTCCTATTCTTTCCAGGACTTTTATCATGAAGGGGTGTTGAATTTTGTCAAATGCTTTCTCAGCATCTAATGAAATGATCATGTGGTTTTGTTCTTTCCGTTTGTTTATATAATCACGTTGATGGTTTTCCGTATATTAAACCATCCCTGCATGCCTGGGATGAAGCCTACTTGATCATGGTGGATGATTGTTTTGATGTGCTCTTGGATTCGGTTTCCCAGAATTTTATTGAGTATTTTTGCGTCGATATTCATAAGGGAAATTGGTCTGAAGTTCTCTTTCTTTGTTGGCTCTTTGTGTGGTTTAGGTATAAGAGTAATTGTGGCTTCATAGAAGGAATTCGGGAGTGATCCATCTGTTTCAATTTTGTGGAATAGTTTGGATAATATTGGTATGAGGTCTTCTATGAAGGTTTGATAGAATTCTGCACTAAATCCGTCTGGACCTGGGCTCTTTTTGGTTGGGAGACCTTTAATGACTGCTTCTATTTCCTTAGGGGTTATGGAGTTGTTTAACTGGTTTATCTGTTCCTGATTTAACTTCGGTACCTGGTATTTGTCTAGGAAATTGTCCATTTCCTGTAGATTTTCAAGTTTTGTTGAATATAGGCTTTTATAGTAAGATCTGATGATTTTTTGAATTTCCTCTGAATCTGTAGTTGTCTCCCTTTTCATTTCTGATTTTGTTAATTTGGACACACTCTCTTTGTCCTCTTGTTAGTCTGGCTAAGGGTTTATCTATCTTGTTGATTTTCTCAAAGAAACAACTTTTTGTCTGTTGATTCTTTGTATAGTCCTTTTTGTTTCTACTTGGTTGATTTCAGCTCTGAGTTTGATTATTTCCTGCCTTCTACTCCTCCTGGGTGTATTTGCTTCTTTTTGTTCTAGAGCTTTTAGGTGTGCTGTCAAGCTGCTGATATATGCTCTTTCCTGTTTGTTTCTGCAGGCACTAAGCGCTATGAGTTTTCCTCTTAGCACAGCTTTCATTGTGTCCCATAAGTTTGGGTTGTTGTACCTTCATTTTCATTAAATTCTAAAAAGTTTTTAATTTCTTTCTTTATTTCTTCCTTGACTAGGTTATCATAGAGTAGAGCATTGTTCAATATCCATGTATATGTGGGCATTCTTCCCTTATTGTTATTGAAGACTAGTTTTGGGCCGTGGTGGTCTGATAGCACGCATGGGATTATTTCAATCTTTCTGTACCTGTTAAGGCCCGTTTTTTGACCAACTATATGGTCAATTTTGGAGAAAGTACCATGAGAAACTGAGAAGAAAGTATATCCTTTTGCTTTAGGATAGAATGTTCTATAAATATCCGTTAAGTCCATTTGGCTCATGACTTCTCTTAGTCTGTCTACGTCTCTGTTTAATTTCTGTTTCCATGATCTGTCCATTGATGAGAGTGGGGTGTTGAAATCTCCCACTATTATTGTGTGAGGTGCAATGTGTGTTTTGAGTTTTAGTAAGGTTTCTTTTACGTATGTAGGTGCCCTTGTATTTGGGGCATAGATATTTAGGATTGAGAGTTCATCTTGGTGGATTTTTCCTTTGATGAATATGAAGTGTCCTTCCTTATCTTTTTGATGACTTTTAATTGAAAATTGATTTTATTTGATATTAGAATGGCTACTCCAGCTTGCTTCTTCTGACCATTTGCTTGGAAAGTTGTTTTCCAGCCTTTCACTTTGAGGTAGTGTCTGTCTTTGTCTCTGAGGTGTGTTTCCTGTAGGCAGCAGAATGCAGGGTCCTCGTTGCGTATCCAGTTTGTTAATCTATGTCTTTTTATTGGGGAGTTGAGGCCATTGATATTGAGAGATATTAAGGAATAGTGATTATTGCTTCCTGTTATATTCATATTTGGATGTGAGGTTATGTTTGTGTGCTTTTCTTCTCTTTGTTTTGTTGCCAAGACAATTAGTTTCTTCCTTCTCCTAGGGTATAGCTTGCCTCCTTATGTTGGGCTTTACCATTTATTATCCTTTGTAGTGCTGGATTTGTAGAAAGATATTGTGTAAATTTGGTTTTGTCATGGAATATCTTGGTTTCTCCATCTATGTTAATTGAGAGTTTTGCAGGATACAGTAACCTGGGCTGGCATTTGTGTTCTCTTAGCGTCTGTATGACATCTGTCCAGGATCTTCTGGCTTCAGAGTTTCTGGCGAAAAGTCTGGTGTGATTCTGATAGGTCTGCCTTTATATGTTACTTGACCTTTTTCCCTTACTGCTTTTAATATTCTTTCTTTATTTTGTGCATTTGGTGTTTTGACTATTATGTGACGGGAGGAGTTTATTTTCTGGTCCAATCTATTTGGAGTTCTGTAGGCTTCTTGTATGCCTATGGGTATCTCTTTTTTTAGGTTAGGGAAGTTTTCTTCTATGATTTTGTTGAAGATATTTACTGGTCCTTTGAGCCTGGAGTCTTCACCCTCTTCTATACCTATTATCCTTAGGTTTGATCTTCTCATTGAGTCCTGGATTTCCTGTATGTTTTGGACCAGTAGCTTTTTCTGCTTTACATTATCTTTAACAGTTGAGTCAATGATTTCTATGGAATGTTCTGCTCCTGAGATTCTCTCTTCCATCTCTTGTATTCTGTTGGTGAAGCTTGTATCTACAGCTCCTTGTCTCTTCTTTTGGTTTTCTATATCCAGGGTTGTTTCCATGTGTTCTTTCTTGATTGCTTCTATTTCCATTTTTAATTCCTTCAACTGTTTGATTGTGTTTTCCTGGAATTCTTTCAGGGATTTTTGCGATTCCTCTCTGTAGGCTTCTACTTGTTTATTAATGTTTTCCTGTGTTTCCCTAAGGGAGTTCTTCACGTCTTTCTTGAAGTCCTCCATCATCATGATCAAATATGATTTTGAAACTAGATCTTGCTTTTCTGGTGTGTTTGGATATTCCATGTTTGTTTTGGTGGGAGAATTGGGCTCCGATGATGCCATGTAGTCTTGGTTTCTGTTGCTTGGGTTCCTGCACTTGCCTCTCGCCATCAGATTATCTCTAATATTACTTTGTTCTGCTATTTCTGACAGTGGCTAGACTGTCCTATAAGCCTGTGTGTCAGGAGTGCTGTAGACCTGTTTTCCTGTTTTCTTTCAGCCAGTTATGGGGACAGAGTGTTCTGCTTTCGGGCGTGTAGTTTTTCCTCTCTACAAGTCTTCAGCTGTTCCTGTGGGCCTGTGTCTTGAGTTCACCAGGCAGGTCACTTGCAGCAGAAAAGTTGGTCTTACCTATGCTCCCGAGGCTCAAGTTTGCTCGCGGGGTGCTGCCCACGAGCTCTCTGTGGTGGCAGCAACCAGGAAGATCTGCCCCCCCCTTCCGGGAGCTTCCGTGCACTAGGGTTCCAGATGGCATTTGGTGTTTTCCTCTGGCGTCCGAGATTTGTGTGCAGAGTGCAGTCTCTTCTGGTTTTCCAGGCGTGTCTGCCTTTCTGAAAGTTTAGGTCTCTCTCCCACGGGGTTTGGGAGCAGAGAGCTCAAGTCTCATTTTCAAGTTTATATTTTTCAAAAGACATTTCACTGTCTTTTACCACAAAATTCTTACAACTGTTTTTTTTATAATATCAGTTCTTTTGGAGGTTCTTAATAGAGATTCGAATTCTGAAATCTTTGAGCTCCAGTTTCTCTTTTTTTGAATGTTTTTTTTATTTTTTATTTTTTTGGTTATTTTTATTTACATTTCAAATGTTATTCCCTTTCACTGTTTCCTATCATAAGTCCCCTATCTCCTCCCCCTCCCCTTCTTCTATAAGGGTGTTCTCTTCGTCATCTACCCCCTTCCTGCCCCCTCAACATTCCCTTATCCTGAGAGTCCAACCTTAGCAGGACCAAGGACTTTTCCTTCCTTTGGTGCCCAACAAGGCCATCCTCTGCTGCATAAACAGCCAGAGCCATGGGTATACATGTATAGTCTATCCATGTATAGTCTTTGGGTAGTTGTTTAGTCTGTGGGAGCTCTGGTTGTTTGGCATTGTTGTTCTTATGGGGCTGCAAGCCCCTTTAGCTCTTTCTCTCATTCCTCTACTTCCTCCAATGGGGGTCCCGTTCACAGTTTAATGGTTTGCTGCCAGCATTAACCTCTGTAGTTGACATGCTCTGGCTGTGTCTCCCAGGAGACATCTATATCCAGCTCCTGTCAGCATGCATTTATTAGCTTCATCAATCTTATCTGTTTTTGGTGGCTGTATATATATGAACCCCATGTGGGGCAGTCTCTGAGTGGCCATCCCTTCAGTCTCTACTCCAACTTTGCCTCCATATCCCCTCCTATGAATATTTTTGTTCCCCCTTTTAAGTAGGAGTGAAGCATCCACACTTTGGTCATCCTTTTTGAGCTTCATGTGGTCTGTGGATTGCATCTTGTGTAATCCGAGCTTTTGGGCTAATATACACTTATCAGTGAGTGCATACCATGTGTGTTTTTCTGGAATTGGGTTACCTCACTCAAGATGATCTTTTCTAGTTTAATCCATTTGCCTATGAATTTCATGAAGTCATTGTTTCTGACAGCAGAGTAGTACTCCATTGTGTAGATGTACCCCATTTTCTACATACATTATTCTGTTGAAGGGCATCTGGGTTCTTTCCAGCCTCTGGCGATTATAAATAAGGCTGCTATGAACATCATGAAGCATGTGTCTTTTTTGTATGTTGTAGCATATATGCCCAGGAGAGGTATAGCTGGGACCTCAGGTAGTGGAATGTCGAATTTTCTGAGGAACCTCCAGACTGATGTCCAGAGTGGTTGTACCAGTTTGCAATCCCACCAACAATTGAGGAGTGTTCCTCTTTCTCCACATCTTCTCCAGCATCTGTTGTCACAAGTGAGTTTTTTATCTTAGACATTCTGACTGTGTGAGCTAGAATCTCAGGGTTGTTTTGATTTGCATTTCCCTGATGACTAAGGATGTTGAGCATTTATTTAGGGGCTTAACAGCCATTGAATATTCCCCAGATAGGAATTCTTTGTTTAGCACTGTACCACATTTTTGTAATAGGGTTATTTGGCTCTCTGGAGCCTAACTTCTTGAGTTCTTTTTATATTTTAGATATTAGTCCTCTATCAGATGTAAGATTGTTAAAGACCTTTTCCAATCTATTGGTTTCAATTTTGTCCTAATGACAGTGTTCTTTGCCTTACAGAAACTTTGCAGTTTTATGCAGTCCCATTTGTCAATTCTTGATCTTAGATCATAAGCCATTGGTGTTTTGTCCAGGAAATTTCCCCCAGTACCCATGTGTTTGAGATGCTTCCCCACCTTTTCTTCTACTAGTTTGAGTGTATCTGGTTTTATGTGGAGGTCCTTGATACAGTTGGACTTAAGGTTTGTACAGGGCAATAAGAATGGGTCAATGTGCATTCCTCTACATGCTGACCTCTAGTTGAACCAGCACCATTTATTGAAAATGCTATCTTTTCCCACTAAATGGGTTTAGCTCCTTTGTCAAAGACCAAGTGACCAGAGATGTGTGGGTTCATTTCTGGGTCTTCAATTCTATTCCACTGAGCTACCTGTCTGTATCTGTACCAATACCATACAGTTTTTATGACTATTGCTCTGTAATACTGCTTGAGGTCAGGGATAGTGACTCCCCCGAAGATCTTTTATTGTTGAGTACAGTTTTGGCTATACTGGGTATTTTATTATTCCAAATGAATTTGCAAATTGCTCTTTCTAACTCTATGAAGAACTGAGTTGGAATTTTGATGGGGATTGCATCGAATCTGTAGATTCTTTTTGGCAAAATGGCCATTTTTACAATATTAATCCTGTCAATCCACAAGCATGGGAGGTCTTTCCACCTTCTGAGATCTTCGATTTCTTTCTTCAGAGACTTGAAGTTCTTGTCATACAGATCTTTCACTGGCTTGGATAGAGTCACACCAAGGTATTTATATATTTGGCAGTATTATGGAGGGTCTTGTTTCCCTACTTTCTTTCTCAGACTGCTCATCCATTGAGTAGAGGAAGGCTACCGATTTATTTCAGTTAATTTTATACCCAGTGACTTTGATGAAGTTGTTTATCAGGCTTAGTAGTTCTCTGGTGGAACTTTTGGGGTCACTTAAGTATACTATCAAATCATCAGCAAATAGTGATTTTTTACTTCTTTCCTACCAATTTATATCCCTTTGACCTCCTTTCGTTGTCTGATTGCTCTAGCTAGTACTTCAAGTACTATATTGATTAAAGAGGAGGGACTGTGCAGCCTTGTCTAGTCCCTGATTTTAGTGGGATTATCTCAAGTTTCTATCCATTTAGCTTGATGTTACCTTCTGGTGTTTTTGTATATTGCTTTTACTATATTTAGGTATGGGCCTTGAATTCCTGATCTTCCCAGGACATTTATCATGAAGGGGTGTTGAATTTTGTCAAATGCTTTCTCAGGCTCTAATGAGATGATCTTGTGGTTTTTTTCTTTCTTTGAGTTTGTTTTTATAGTGGATTACGTTGATAGATTTCCATATATTAAACCATCCCTGAATCCTGGGATGAACCTTACTTGATAATGATGGATGATCTTTTGATGTATTCTTGGATTCGGTTTGCAAGAATTTTACAGAGTACTTTTTACATTGATATTCATAAGGGAAATTAGTCTGAAGTTCTCTATCTTTGTTGGCTCTTTGTGTGGTTTAGCTATAAGGGTAGTTGTGGCTTCATAGAAGGAATTGAGTCGTGTTCTGTCTCTTTCTATTTTGTGGAATAGTTTGGACAATATTGGGAAAAGGTCTTCTATGAAGGTCTGATAGAATTCTGCACTAAACCGATCTGGTCCTGGGCTCTTTGTGTTTGGGAGACTGTTAATAACTGCTCCTGTTTCTTTAGGAGTTATGGGGTTGTTTAAGTGGTTCATCTGTTCCTGATTTAACTTTGGTACCTGGCATTTGTCTAGAAAATTGTCCATTTCCTCCAGATTTTCTGGTTTTATTGAATATAGGCTTTTGTAGTAGAATTTGATGATTTTTTGAATTTCCTCAGATTCTGTTGTTATGTCTCCCTTTTCAGTTCTGATTTTGTTAATTTGGACACACTCTGTGCCCTCTGGTTAGTCTGGCTAAGGGTTTACCTATCTTGTTGATTTTCTCAAAGATTTGATTCTTTGTATCATCCTTTTTGTTTCTACTTGGTTGATTTCAGCTCTGAGTGTGATTATTTCCTGCCTTCTACTCCACTTTGGTGTATTTGCTTCTTTTTGTTCTAGAGCTTTTAGGTGTGCTGTCAAGCTGCTAATGTATGCTCTCTCCTGTTTCTTTTTGCAGGCACTCACTGTTATGAGTTTTCCTCTTAACACTGCTTTCATTGTGTTCCATAACTGGGTATGTTGTGCCTTCATTTTCATTAAATTCAAAAAAGTCTTTAATTTCTTTCTTTATTTCTTCCTTGACCAAGTTGTCATTGAGTAGAGCAGTGTTCAACTTCCATGTATATGTGGTATTTCTGTCATTTTGTTGTTATTGAAGACCATCCTTAGTCTGTGGTGATCTGATAAGATTCATGGGATTATTTCTATCTTCTTGTATCTGTTGAGGCCTGTTTTGTGACTGATTAAATGGTCAATTTTGAAGAAGGTACCATGAGGTGCTTAGATGTAAGTAGATCCTGTTGTTTTAGGATGAAATGTTCTATTACAACCATTTACTTCATAACTTCTGTTAGCTTCTCTATGTCTCTGTTTAATTTCTGTTTCCACTATCTGTTCATTGATAAGAGTAGGGTTTTGAAATCTCCTACTCTTATTGTGTGAGTTGCAATGTATTATTTGAGCCTTAGTAAGGTTTCTTTTATGAATGTAGGTGCTCTTGAATTTGGAGCATAGGTATTTAGGATTGACAGTTCATCTTGGTGGATTTTTCCTTTGATGAAGTGTCCTGCCTTATCTTTTTTGATAACTTTTGTTTGATAGTCAATTTTATTCAATATTAGAATGGCTACTCCATCTTGTTTCTTTGGACCATTTGCTTGGAAAGTTGCTTTCCAACCTTTCACTCTCAGGCAGTGTCTTTCGTTTTCACCGAGGTGTGTTTCCTGTATGCAGCAAAACATTGCGTCCTATGTCCTATACAGTCTGTTAGCCTATGTCTTTTTACTGGGGAATTGAGTCCATTGATTTCAAGACATATTAAGGAATAGTGATTGTGGTTTCCTCTTATTTTTGTTGTTAGAGGTGGAATTATGTTTCTGTGTCTCTCTTGTTTTGGTTTCATTGCAAGGAGATTACTTTCTTGCTTTTTCTAGGGTATAGTTTCCCTCCTTGTGTTGGAATTTTCTGTCATTATCTTTGTAGGGCTGGATTTGTAGAAAGATATTGTGTAAATTTGGTTTTGTCATGGAATATCTTGGTTTCTCCATCTATGTTATTAGAGAGTTTTGCTGGATATAGTAGCCTGGGCTGGTAGTCATGTTCTCTTAGGGTTTGTATGACACCGGTCCAGGATCTTCTGGCTTTCACAGTCTCTGGTAAAAAGTCTGGTGTAATTCTGATAGGTCTGCCTTTATATGTTACTTGACCATTTTTCCTTATTGCTTTTAAAATTCTTTCTTTGTTTTCTGCATTTGGTGTTTTGACTACTATGTGATGGCAGGATTTTCTTTTCTGGTCCAATCTATTTGGAGTTCTGTAGCTTTCTTATATGTTCACGGGCATCTCTTCCTTTAGGTGAGGGAAGTTTTCTTCTATAATTTTGTTGAAGATATATTTCCTGGCCTTTTAAGTTGGGAGTCTTCAGTCTCTTCTTTAAACATATTATCCTTAGGTTTGATCTTCTCATTGTATCCTTGATTTCCTGGATGTTTGGGGTTAGGAGCTTTTTGTCTTTTACATTATCTTTGATGTTTGCATCAATGTTTTCCATGGTATCTTCTGCCCCTGAAATTCTCTCTTCTATCTCTTGTTTTCTATTGGTGATGCTTGCATCTATGACTCCTGATCTCTTCCCTAGCTTTTCTATCTCTAGGCTTGTCACCTTTTGTGCATTCTTTATTTTTTCTATTTCCATTTTTAAATCCTGGACAGTTTTCTTCAATTCCTTCACCTGTTTGGTTGTGTTTTCCTGTAATTCTTTAAGGGATTTTTTGTTTCCTCTTTAAGGGTTTCTATTTGTTCACTTGCATTTTCCTGTATTTCTTTAAGGGAGTTATTTATTTCCTTCTTAAAGTCCTACATCTTTATCATAAAATGTGATTTTTAAATCTAAATCTTGCTTTTCCAGTGTGTTTGGAAATCCAGTATTTGCTTTGGTGGGAGACCTGGGCTCTGATGATGCCAAGTAGTCTTGATTTTTGTTGCTTAGGTTCCTGTGCTTGCCTCTCACCATCAGGTTGTCTCTAGTGTTAGCTTGTCTTGCTGTCTCTGACAATGGCTTCACCCTCCTCTAGTCCTGTGTGTCAGCACTCCTGTAGACCTATTTTTTTTTCATCGGATCTGGGAACAGACAGCTCTCTTCTCAGGTGTGTAGGCATTCCTAGGTACTGGCTTTCAACTTTTGGCACAGGCTGAAACCCAAAGTGTCCTGCCCCTGACTGTTCCTAGGTCCCTGTGTCCAGAGTGCACAGATGGCACTAGGCGATTTCCTTTTGGGTCAGGAATGTGGGCAGAAAGTTTTTGTCAAATCTGGGTTCTCAGGAGTGTCCACACTTCTGAGGGTCCAGCTCTTTTCCCCACAGGATTTGGGTGCAGGGAGCTTTAGTAGTGGTTCAGTTCAGTTCCCGGCACAGCAGGAAACCAGATGGTTCCTGAAACTGATTGGTCCTATATTCCTGTATCCAGAGGTAGTATGCAGTTTCCTTTTGGGCTGAGGATGTGGACAGAAGTGGGCAGAAGTTGTGGTCTGTCCTGAAGTCTCAGGATTGTCTGCCCTTCTGGAAGTTCAACTTTCTCTCCCACAGGATTTGGGTCCACACATTGTTTGAACACACAAGTATAACTTTGATGTCCATGATGTGCTGAATTAATAAAGGAAACATAATATATATAAAACTACTCACTCTTGAAGAGAGAATTCTGTCATTAGTAAAAAACAATAACAACAACAACCATACAAGAAAAAAAAACAACCAAATAAGCAACATGGATGAACTGATAAACAGTACATTATCCATTTCAGATATAATTGAGTATGTTTTGTAATCTTCAAATGATAATTAAATTAATGATGGTGCATTTTATGCCTTATGTTTCTTAAATAAGTAAAAAGATTAGAGTGACAGATATTTTAACTTGGTTGATTGTGGTAATCACATTCTAAAATATATCAAAATGGTATAATATATACACTAAATACATAAAACTTTTATTTGAAAATTATATATAAATAAGTCTGAAGAAGAATTCCAAACAGCAGAGACAGAATTATGTAGCAACTGCTATGAGCTCTGATGCCCACCAAAACCACCTTCTTTGAAGGGAACACATCTGTGCCAATCTACTAATTTCAGCTTTTGATCCACTGAAGTCTGGAGTGGACATTTCTGTATCATGCTTGTAGCATTTTATTATAGAAATGTAGAAATTAATTATTGACATAGGCAATCAGAACTAAATCTGAGAAAAAGCCGGAGTTTCATGTTCTCAGATCTTGGATCAAATTAGCTATGGCAAGGATCCATCTCAGTAATTGTGTTCCCAGCCTCCCACTTAAAGCCATATGGACTATACATTGGGCCAGCTATGGATCAGAGAGCTAGTTGTCAGTGGAGTGGCATACTATCCTGTCCTGATTGGCCATCATTGTTGACTTACTGGATTTAGAATGGCCTGGAAGACAAATGTAAGGAAGGCATTTCTAGAGAAGATGAATTTAGGAGATATCTGCTTTCCAAGTGTATCCACCTTCCCAAGACAATCCAGAGAAACAGTAGTATTTGCCATCAGTTCTTTCTTCTGAGCAAGCATGTCTATCTCTCCAGCTGCTAACATCAGATTCCAGCTTCTTAGGCATTTTTAATGTGAACTCAATACCAGGGAGTCTGCAGGGAGACCATTCAGGTCTTCCGCACCAAAGTGGGACTACCAAGGCCCACAGATGGCACACTACAAGTTAGCAGGTTCTCAGACCACCAGTGTGCAGGTAGCCATGGAAGTACTTCCCAGACCCTATTGTGCGAGCCAAATCTGATAAAACCCCTTTACACCATATATTTAGTCTTGGGTTCTGCTCCCCTATAGAACCTTGCCCTATATAATCAATGCAATTCAATAATGTGAGTTCTCCCCTTGGGACTTGTGGATTGTATGGTCTGTACGCTTTGCATGTTTCAGTGACAGAGGACTTTAGAATGTTCAAGATGAACTGCAAACAATAAAATATGATAGGGATTAGAAACTCTGCCAAAATACGAGTTCTTGTTCAATTGATATAAAAATAAATCCAAGTATTTAAGATGTAAGTTAAGATGTTTTATGTATAATTATTAAAAACATAGTAACAACTATTTATAGTTGAAAATATTTGTCAAGTCTAATTGATGTTATAATTTATGAATACAAGGTGAAAGAAAATTGAGCTAATTAACTTTAGTCCCTTCAAGAATACATTACATCGTGTTTTCTATTTAATTCTGCTTATCTGTTGTTATTGTTGATTATTTTTTCTTTTTTATTGTAAGAGTTTGTGTATAAAGCCTTACACATCTTGAGCAAGAGCTTCTGATATTCTGAACTGTTTTTTCTTTGTTTAGCCCAGGCTGGCCATGAACTCTCAATCCTCTTGCCTCAGCTTTCTGAGCATGGGATTACAGATGCATCCCTCCATACCCAAAAATGGGAGTTTCTGTTTCTGGTGTTGAAGAGTGAACCCAGGTCTTTGCATGTGCTAGTCAAATGCTTTGCCAATGAGCAAAAGTACCAGTCCCAATTACCTTTTTTTTTTCTGGTGAAAAACATGTGAAATGCATTGCCAATCATGTTTAAGTTTATAGTGTTCTATCACTAATCATACTCAACACTATGCAACAGTCTCATACCCAAAAAGACTTATTTCTCCTAAGACTTTTTAACTCAGTGACCACCATCCCCTCTGCCCCCAGTTCCACGTTCTGGAACTACCATTGTGCACTTGGCTTCCATGAGTTTGACTGTTTTAGATTCTATGTATAATTGCAGAATCAGTGATATTGGCTTGTGAACAGAAAGTAATAAAGAACTGTTGTTTGATGTGTATAAAGTGAGTTTTGCAAAGTGAAATGAGTTGGTTAGATAGTGTGGTAAGTGTACTTAGCATCAGTGCAGTGTTCACTTAAAAAGGTCTAGATGGCAGTATGCACAGTTTATCACAATAATCAAGAATTTTGAAGATCTTAAAACTCTATACACCTCGGGGGTTGGGGATTTAGCTCAGTAGTAGAGCGCTTGCCTAGCAAGCACAAGGCCCTGGGTTCGGTCCCCAGCTCCGAAAAAAAGAAAAAAAACTCTATACACCTTGCTATTTTTGTTTTCTCCATAGTGAAAGCAAGTGATTCTGCTGTCATTTATTGTAGTGGCTGAATAGTCTGGAACAATGCTGGCACAGAGTAGAATCTAATATATACTATGTGACCAATTTAGTTCTATTGTAATCCTCATCATTATATGACATTCAGACGGTTTCTGCAGGCTGGTAGACTTTGAGCTTGCCTGATGATAAAATTATCTGAAATAATTCTCAGGCCCAGCCTGCTGAGTCAGAATCTCCAGGCAACTTCCCAGAACTATTTATTTTTAACAAGGCCGCAGGTGATTTATGTTCAAGGCAAGGAATGCACCTTGCAATTATTGCCTCTGGGATCTCATTAGATTCAGAAACACAGGCTCCACCCAGATGCCCCGAGGTGTGACAAACACTTTAGGGACTCCTGGGCATATCAAAGTTGAAAGGAGCTGGTCTAAGGTATATTCTCTGGAATTCTCCAACTGGAGGCAATGCACTGTTTCCCTTTTGATTATTAGAATAATTCTGAATCAGCCACAGTTGACTCCCATACCCCTAATCAGATTATCCCACTCTAGGATTTAAAGAGAAAATTCTTCCCTCTCTGGAAAAAGAATCACCTTCAAAGCCATGATCAAATTTACTACCAAATGGACAGAAGATGCAACTAAACATTCCTGACCACTGAAAACAGGAGTCTTTGCCTAGGACTGCAACAAATGGCTCCATAAAAAAATCAGAGCATCCAGTGGGGTCTTATCTCCAATTTGGAGATATTCCAAGAACCCTATCCTTGATTTCCATATTTCCCATCCCACTTGAAAGAGAACAGGGTACCACGTGCCAGAAGGACCACTTTGAAAAGCACAGAGTGACAGATAGCAGGACTGAAATAGGAACCTGAATTGTGGGGCCAGGTTTAAACAGGTTTAAGGTGGGCTAAGTCTAATCACCTCAGTGGGCTCCAGGTTTCTCAGGAGTCCCACAGACAGGTTGGCTCTGGGTTCTAGCTCAAGGTTGGTTAGGTGCCTGTGAGTTGAACCCTGTGAGATGTCCTATGTCTGTGAATGTTGTGCTGGTTAACACTATAGAGGACTAGAAACAAATGAGTTAATACATCCCTTACAAGTCCACCTCACTCTACCAAAATCTGAAGTATTTCTCCTTTCCATCCTAGAATTGGTCCTGCTTATGTGATCTTCTTATTAGTATTACCTCTCTCTGCTCTACAGTGCTCTGCTGTCTCTTTATTTAACATAGTGATAACTCTGACTTTGAAAACAGATGTGATTCAACATGATATTTACTGTGGTTTTCATGAGAAATAGCAGTAGGGGTTGTAATCAGAACTCTGTCTTCAAAGTGCTGGACTGACTCACTGTCTATCTTAACTGTTGACAATATAAGTGTCGGTTTAAAAGATGTATCAGATCACATTTTATGCTGCCTCTTCCCAGAAGGCAAACTCAGTCTCCCTGCAACCCAGCCCCACCTGCTGGTCAGACACCAGGCATAAACCACTCAGTTTACATCACTATCTTTGAGGAGATAGTCTTTGATAAGAAAAAAAAATCACAGCCTTTCACTTTCATTCTCTGGCTGAGCAATGAAGTCACAGTGGTCAAATGCACTCCAAATATGTCTGAACTATATCATAGAGTCCCAAGGAAACCCACAGACTAGGCCTATAGCAATGTTCTTCAGGACTTATAGGAGCATGAAAACTTTGCATAACAGACTCCTGTAAATGCCATTTTCCCAGAATGACACGATGCATCTTTCAACTGGGATCTCCAATTTAGAGTAGACATTCAAAACTGTATACATATATACATGTCTACAGAAATAGACACAAAGGACACTGAAGAAAACTATAGTTGAACGATGTATTTCTAAGGTCAAGGGCAATAGTCAGAAAAAGAAACTCAAGAAAAGAATATTTAAGTGTCTCCAATATAAAAATAATTTTGCCTAATAGTTACATAGAAAAATCACCTGGAAATCATTATTTTCATTTTTAGTAAATAAATAAATCTTATACTGAACTGGAAAAAAAAGGCCTTTCTTACTCTTGCTGCCCAGATTATAGCTGCAGGCTTCTTCTTTCCCAGTAACTTTATAGTAAAAATAACACTGCCCGTTTCTTCTCTGTTCACTTTATAGTCTACAGCAGCTTGCCTTTTCCACCACAGATCTTTCTAAAGATAACTGTGAGTTGGTAAGAGACCAGGTAGTTAATAGACTTAATCTCCCATGACTGACTGGCACATCAATGCAAGGCATTGTCGTATTTAAGGCTGACACAGGATCCCTGAATGCTTCTCTCCCAAGCCATCATGTTTAAGCCTGTCCACAATCATCCCTGCTTCCAGTAAACCTTAATTTTCTATTTGCCCATCTCTGACAGTTCCTCCCTTAATTGAGAGGCAAAGAGTGCAGCTTGGATCCAGCCAATTCTATTCTGCTTGGTCTCAAAGTGCTTTAGGCAATGTGACTCAGGCTAGACCAACTGCAAGCACTTCATGCATTTAATTTGGGGAGAAATCTCAGAGATGTTACCCACTCTTGGAGTTGAAGTGAGATCTCTGAATTTAGCAATACAGCTAGCCCATTTGCTGTCACTGAGGAAGAGCTGCTGGGTAGGGACAAGCAAAGTGAGGAAGAGAGATTCCAGCGGCATCATTTTACCCACGAGGTCTCATTTATCCAGTGGACTACACCTTTGGTACCGAAAAGATGCTTAAGTGGTAAACAGTAAGGCCTGCTTTTCTAAAAAACCTAGTTTCTAGCCCAACTCTCATAGGATCACTCGCAGCCCAAGAGTACCTAACACCCTCTTCTACACTCTACAAGCCATGAGTGCATATGGAATATAGATACATGCAGGCAAAACACCTATATCCATAAAATAAAAATAAATGCAATCTAAAACAAGCAATACCATTTGGGTTGTGAAAGCCAGTCATACTTTGGTTTTTTTCTATTATTCAATGCTGTAGCAAATTCTGGGTTCTAGACACACTCTAGTAGGACAATATGTTGTGAAGTTTTGAAAAGAAGGCTCTTTTGTAAAATATAAGACACAGGGATCAAAGCTCATTGTGTCTGCTGTAGCTATCCAATTTTTCTGGCAGAATTGGTTGAAAAGGCTGTCTTTAATGAATATTTCTGGTATCTGTACCAAAAACCAGATGGCGGTAGCTGCTTAGATCTGGGTCTTTTATTTCATCAAATGATTTTGCACTTCTATTTTTGTGCCAGTAGCATGCTGGCACATGGTATTATGGCTCTGGAGTTTAATTTGAAATCAAATATGGTGATACAATCAGTATTGTTCTTGCTAAGCATTGCTTTGTGTATCTGGGGACTTTCACTTTTCATATGAATTTTAAAACTGTTTTCTACTTTTATGAAGAACATCATTAGAAACTTAATGGTGAGACCCTATAGAATACATGAGGAAACGTAGCCTCTTTCCGTGTTTCCTTCCAACCATGGGCATGAGAAGGATTTCTATTATTCCTTGAATGGTTTTATTCCAAGGTATTTTATTTAAGTAATTTTGATGCCACTGTGATTTGGATAATTTTCATGATTTCTTTCTCAATGTGTTTATCATTTGTATACACAAAAACTGGCTGATTTTTGTGTCACTTTTATATACTGCCACTTGGCTAAAAATATTTATTAGCTCTAAGTTTTCTGGTGTAATCTTTAAGATATTTTTATATAGGATCATTTTATCTGCAAATAATAACACTTTTATTCCTTTCTAGTTATATCATTTTACCTCTCTTTATTGCCTTAATAGCAATAACCAGCTACTATCTAGAATAACAGTGGAGGAAGTAGATTCGCCATCTTCTTCTGAATGTTAGTGGAAATATGCTATTCTCCCCCACTTGGCACGCTGTTGACCACAGGCTGCAGTATACAATCCTGATCGTGTTGAGGTATGTCACTGCTATTATCTTCAAGACCTTTACCGAGAAAGGATGTAGCTTTGGTTGAAGGCCATTTCGTCATCTGTTGAGATGATCATGTGACTTCTGTTCTTGAGTTCATTTATATGATATATTGCATTTATAGACTTTTACATGCTGAAACATCTCTGTTTCTGTGGAAGGAGTTAACTGGATCTTGATAATGATGATTGAGATGTGTTCTTGAGTTTGATTTACAATAATTTATAGAGAATTTCTGCATGCAAATTCATTATAGAGATTGGTCTATGATATTCTGTTCTATCATCTTATTTAGATATTAAGATGATATGAGTTTTGTGAAAAGTACTTTGAAGCAACCTTTCCTATTTTATGGAATTTTTTTTACTTCCTCTTTAAATTCCGGTTGAGCAGAGAGTCCATCTGGGTCCAGACTTTTTTTAGTTGGAAGAGTTTTTATTTCTACAGTCTTCTTGCTTGTTATCAATCTCTTCAAATTGTTTATCTTCTCTTGGGTTAATTTTGGTAGGTCTTAGAATTTTCCATTTCATCTAGATTTTCCTATTTACTTCAATATTTTTTAAGACATGTCTTAAGGCTTTACCAAATTTCACTGGTGTGTGTGGAAATGACTCCCCCTTTACTCTCTATTTCATTAATGTGGTGTCTCTCTCTCTCTCTCTCTCTCTCTCTCTCTCTCTCTCTCCTTTTTGTTTGTTTGGCTAAGTTTGTTCACCTTGTTTATCTCTTCATAGAAACAAGGCTTTCTTCAATTTATTCCTGTGTGAAATTGTCCTATGTAACGAAATGTTACATACAATAAGTATGCACAATGGAAACTAAAAATAAAAGCACTTTATCTTAAAATTTAAAAATTTGCAACTTAAATGAAAAATAATCCATCCTTATAGTGCCTAGATGAGTAAAGTGAGTAAGTAGTTCAGGGGTAATATCATTTTCCTTCGCAGTCCACTTAATGATCTAGTTAATAATTTAGACTTTGTAAGGATCTGGGAAAGGATGCAGCAGGTTGGGACTGGACAATTCCATTTGTATGGCCCTCTTCTTCACCTGGCAACACTCTGATAATCCCCCCTTTGGACTTTACTTCCTCAACTATGGAGTTGACAGCATTCATCATCCCTCCTCCCCGTCACTTCAACTTATTCTGCATTTCATTTAGATTTTCCTTTTGGTTAAATGTAGTACCTCCAGGTACTGTCCTTCTGCTCAACAGAATTCTAATTTGGGGTGTCTCTCACCAATGTTCCACTGGGGCTAATACACTTCCTGGTGCTTTACTTCCCGATTTTTACTTAAAATCCAGAGTATCTTTTCCTTAGAACTCATGGCTAGTTTAATCATGGCAAATTCACATGCAGCCACAGATCCATGGTTTACTTACAATTAATTCTGTCTCCCTTATTACAGGACCAACTAAGCTACTTTGCAACATCCCAAGTCTTCTCCTATAACTCAGTTCTTCACGCCATGCAGACGGATACCTTTTGTTAATTTATCTAGTAAATCTTTGTCAAAACATTTCCATCCCTATCTTCCCAGATATTTTCTTTTCAGAATTCTAATAAGAATTTTATGCTTGACATAAGCAATTCACAAACTCTAGAATAATTTTTAAAAAGTCCACATCAGCATATCTGGAAAGCATATGAAACAAAATCCTCAAGAGTGATCCTTCAAGGGATTTTGATGAACTTGTTCTGATAATCCTAAGAAACACTGTTTGGTTTCCTTCAATCGCTCGAACGGTCGTGACTGTAACCAACTTGATACTTTCACTTGTTCTGTGGCCTAGATTGCAAAGGTTTACCTGCCTCCAAGATAACCTACAGCTTCTTCCCATGGTATCTCATGCTTCCAAACAGAAGCCTCCAAATGTCTTACAGAATTCACCTGAAGAAAATGTATCTGGAAAGGAGGTCCTTTTACTTCTAATTTTCTTCAGCCTCTCGATAACATTTAGTTCTGTATTATCTCATGAACACTATATGATACATCCAGCTGCCCGACTTAGTGCTAAATTTTTGTCTCAATGATCTTATTTAATGCTCATTATAGCTCCACAAAGTAAGTGGATTATTAGTGTAATTTTACAGCTCAGGAAATTAGAGGAGAAGGAACTAACTTCTCCATGTCACATTGCTATTCAGCTCAGGATTGGGATTTTTAACTAGGATATTATGTGGATGTGCCTGGGCCTGTCTGAAAGATGAGTTTCCTGGGACTCAAGAGGGTCCCCTATGACCAAGTCTTTGATATAGTGAGTCAATGTGAGTAAAGGACTCTCAGAATGTATGAATGCTACTAAGCAAAAAGAAAGTTTGAAAAGCAAACACGTTGCTTAGTTTATTGTATCCACTCTCAAAATGGTGTATTTATCTTTAGAGTTACTCCCATATTTAGAAAAAAATCTGTCTTTAAAATGACAATTTTGAGAGGCTTTTTACACTCATTATCTTACGCATGTTAACTCTATGCGTGTGCTAACCATGTTCTACTACTGAGCCAGACCTCCAACTCTACACTGTGTTTTTATGAGATTGTTTTGAGACAGTTGTAGCTTCACGCGCAGCTACGGGAGTTAGCAGAGAGCTTCAGTACACTCATGCCTTCTCTACAGGGCGCACTTCTGCAGGCACAGTATGGATGGTGCCGTGTAGGGTTATGAGAATCGCCGTGAGGAACACTTCATTCCTTCCACATGGCCGCACCCTCTTGATTCCCTCATCCGATCCACGTTCTCCCGGCCAGAATGCTGTCAGTCAAAGAGGACCGTACAAATGGGATCTTCAGTTACAAGCTGCTGCAACATTTCCCATATCTTTACGTAGTCTAAGGACCCCATTAGCTATTTTCTCTATCAGCAGTTTACAGCTATTCCTTCCCACCTTGTGCCTTGTTTTTCCGTTGTTTTCACAAGGGTTTTAAAATAACAAAATATGCAAATTTAGGATCCAGTACCGTTGATTAGCTTCTGTTGTCTTTTTTTTTTTTATAGAGTATGTCTTTTGTATCAACTGTAAAAATTGGCCAAAACTCTTGCAAAATTTCTCTTATGATTTTTTCCCGAAAGTTTTAGCTTTTAATCTAAATGAACTGTCCATACTGAGATGATTTTTGTGTCAGGTGCACCATCTAAAAGTTCATTTTTGTGCCTATATTTAATTGCTCCATTATTTCCACTGGAGGAAATGACTATCCCTCCTTCTTAGAAGTGCCCTAATGCTTTTAGTAAAAGTGTGAATGCACAATTGTCTTCAAATAAATTTAACAACAAAGCACAAGATATAGCCCCTTTCAGGGGGAGGTGAGTTTGGGGAAACTAGATAAGAACAATGATGAGGGAACTCTGTGAATGTATTAAATGCCACTGAGTTTTATGCTTTAAAACATTCATGCTGGGAATCTCATCTCAATAAAAGAATAGAGAAAACTACCTTAGCGAGGTTTTCAACTAATATTTTATACAACTCTTCCACATATTTTAAGCACCATACCAAACCTTGTCTTCTTTCAAGCTATTCTTTCCACACTGTGTGCCTCCAGCTTCTAGGTCCTGTGTTGCTAAAGCCAGGAAATGTGTCCTCATATATTTAACCTCTTGGCAAACATTTTCAACAGGGAGGCAAGATATGGGCAGCGGCAGTTCTTAGCAGCCCTGGTGTGTCCTGGAAATCCATCTCATAGCCTTTAGTCATTCTGTGGCTATTATTTACACCCTGTCGACATCTCTCAGAATTAAAGTGTCCTCAGTAGAACACTCTATTATATCATGTGGTGATGGCTGCCTTTACTTGGAACCCATGGCTCCCAAATGACATATTTCATCATTCTTCTGACAAGGAGTTCACAGACTTGTACTGAGAGCAATGCGGTGAGTCAAGGATAAGACTGTGAAGTGCATGACTTGCAGTGTTTCCACTGTCTGAAACTGAGACTTCCTCCTATGAACTTTATTTGCATCAATACTGAATGGGGTCCTTCTTTAAATCTGGAAATTACTGTTGCAAAGAAATCTTAATGACCTCAGATAGGACATTCTGACTTCCTGGGGTTCATATTTTGATAGCCAGTCTGGTTTTAATAAATCACTGAGAAGTTTGTCACCACATTCAATTCATTTTTAAATGGCCGGCCAATGGCAGGCTAGAGAACCTGCATTGAGCAAATGTCTTTAATGTTAGCAGAAAGTTCATGGACAAAGATAGAGCAGGGACAGAAGATACAGCCAACCAATGAGTGCTTCCTACTCAATTTATAACCCAGTATCAGTCCCCCTTTTCTCCAAGTACGCCTTCATGCTCCCCACATTTCCACCCTCCTCTTTTCCTTGGTGAAGGGTAGTCCCACTCTGAGTGCTAGTCCCCACTCCACTACTCCTCTCCCCTACACCTCACATATCAAGTCATTGCAGAGCTAGGTGACCCTTGCTCCAGTTGTTGAGGAGGACTCATGAAGACCAAGCTGCTCATACATTTTTGCCAGGGCCTAGGTCCAGCCCATGATCAGTCTTTGGTTGCTGATTCAGGCTCTAGGAACCCCCAAGGGTCCAGGTTATCTGACTCTGTTGGTCTTCCTGTATAGTCCCTCTTTAGTTCTTCAATCCTTCTCCTAACTAATAAAACCCTCAAGCTCCAACTAATCATTGGCCGTTTGTCACTGCATCTCTTTCCATTGGCAACTGGGTAGAGTCTCTCAGAGGACAGTTATGCTAGGTTCCTGTCTGCAAGCATAACAGAGTATCATGAATAGAGCCAGGGATTGGTTCTTGCTATTGGAGATGGATATCAATTTGGGCACTCATTGGTTGGCTATACCTTCTGTCTCTGCTCTATCTTTGTCCATGAACTCCTTGTTGGAAAGACCCATTTGGGGTTGAAGGTTTTATGGCTGGGTTATTCTCCTTATCCCTCCACTGGGAGTCCTGCCTGGCTAAAGGAAGTGTCCACTATAGGATCCATACCCCACACTGCTGAGATTCTCAGGTAGAGTTGCCCCCATATACACCCTGGGACAGCCACCCATCCCAGGTCTCTAGTATGTCCTAGAGGTTGTCCCCCCTCCTCCCACACACATCGAGGATTTCTCTTCTCTATCCACTGCTTTCTCTACATTTTACCCCACCCTACATCTGCTCCCACCCCCATCCCCTCTTTCATCCTCTTCCATTAACTTCCAATATCTATTTTGTTTTCCCTTCTCAGAAAGATTCAACCATCCTCCCTTGAATCCTCCTTGTTATTGGGCTTCTTTCAGTCTGTTGTTTATAGTGTGGTTATTCTGTATTTTATGGCTAATAACCACTTATAAGTGAGTACATAACATATATGTCCTTTCAGGTGTGGGCTACGTCACTTAGGATATTTTCTAGTTCTATCCATTTGCCTGTGAAATTGATGATGCCCTTGTTTTTAGTGGATGAATAGTATTCCATTGTGTAAATGTACATTTTCTTTGTCCATTCTTCAGTTGAGGGATATCTGGGTTATTTCCACTTTCTGAGGACTACAAAGAAGACTGCTATGAAATCAGGGATAGTGATACATTCAGAGGTTCTTTTGTTGTTCAGGATTGTTCGGGCTATCCTGGATTTTTGCTTTTACATATGAAATTGATAATTGTTATTTCAGGATCTGTAAATAATTGTTTTGGAATTTTGATGGGGATTATACTAAATCTGTAGATTGCCTTTGGTAAGATGGCCATTTTTTATGTTAATATTACTGGTCCATTAGAATGGGATATTTTTCCATCATCTCATATCTTCTTCAATTTCTTTCTTCATTGATTTGAAGTTCTTGTCATACAGGTCTTTCTCTTGCTTGATGTGGCTACTGTGAAGGGTATGATCTCCCTAACTTCTTTTTCAGTCAGTTTATTGTTTGTATAGAGGAACACTACCAATTTATTTGACTTAATTTTGTATCTAGCCACTGTCTATTGTTATGTCTCCCTTTTCATTTCTGATTTTGTCAATTTGGATACTGATTCTCTGCCTTTTAGTTGGGCTAAGTGTTTGTCCATCTTGTGGATTTCCTCAAAGAACCAGCTTGGTTTGGTTGATTCTTAGTATTGTTATCTTTGTTTCTAATTGATTGATCTCAGTCCTGAGTTTGATTATTTCCTGTGTGCGTTTGCTTCTTTCTTTTTTCTAGAGCTTTCAGGTATACTTTTAATTAGTTAGTGTGAAAACTCTGCAATTTCTTTATGGAGACACTTAGTGCTATCAACTTTTCTCTTAGCACTGTTCTATTGTGTCCCATAAATTTGGATTTATTGTGCCCTCATTTTCACTGTATTCTAGAAAGACTTTACTTTCTTTATTTCTTCCCTGTCCCAGTGATCATTGAGTAGAAAGTTGTTTAGTTTTCATCAGTGTTTAGGCTTTCCATTGTTTCAATTTTCTTATATCTTTCAAGGCTTGCTTTGTGATTGACTATAATCAGTTTGGAAAAGGTTCTGTGTGGTGCTGAATATACATTCTCTTGTGTTTGGTCCAGTGTTCTATCAATATCTGTTAGGTCCATTTGAATCATAATCTCTGTTAGCTTCATTATTTCTCTGTTTAGTTTCTCTCTTCACGGCCTGTCTATTGGTGAGAATGGGTGTTGAAATTTCCCACTATTAATGTATGGGGTTCAGTGTGTGATTTAGGCTTTAGTAATGTTTCTTATGAATGTGGGTCCCCTTGCATTTGGGGCATGGATGTTAGGAACTTTAACATCATCTTGGTAGATTTTTCCTTTGATGAGTTCAAGGTGTCTTTTCCTGTCTCTTTTGAATATATTCAGTTTAAACTCTATAGTATTAAATATTAGAATAGGCATTCCAGCTTGTTTCTTAGGACCATTTGCTTTTTCCAGCCCTTTACTAGGAGATAATGTTTATCTTTTTTGCTAAGATGTGTTTCTTGTATTCAGCAGAATGATGGCTTCTGTTTATGCATTTATTATGCTTTTCTGTGTCTTTTTATTTGGGAATTGAGTCCACTGATGTTTTAAAGACCAATGACTGTTACTTCCTGTTACTTTGGTGTTGGTGTTGGATTTGTATGTGCCTGTGCGTGTGCATGTGTGTGCTTCTCTTCTATTAGATTCAATGATGCAAAATTATTTCTTGTGTTTTCTTGGGTGTGGTTAGCCTTATTGGTTTGTTACCTTCCTTCTAGTATCTTGCATAAGGATGGGCTAGTGGAAAGGTATTGTTTAAATTTGCTGCTTTCATGGAATATCCTGATTTCTCTATGGTGATTGAAAGTTTTGCTGGGTATAGTAGTCTAGACTGACATCTGTGGTCTCTTACATTCTGAAAGACCTCTGCCTAGGCCTGTGTAGCTTTTAGAGACTCAGATGAGAAATAGGATATAATTCTGATAGGTCTGCCTTTAGATGTTATTTGGCCTTTTTCTCTTGCTGCTATTCAAATCCCTTCTTTGTTCTGTATATTTAGTGTCTTGATTACTATGTGGTAGGAGGATTTTCTTTTCTGGTCCAATCTCTTTGGTGTTGTGTAAACTTCTTGTACATTTATAGGAATATTTTTTCTTAAAGTTAGGGAATTTTTTTCTATAATTTTGTTGAAGATGTTTTCTGGGCCTTTGAGCTGGGATTCTCTTCCTTTTTCTATGCCTATTATTCTTGTCTAGTCTTTTCAGTGTTCCAAATTTCCTGATGTTTTTAATCAGGAACCTTTTGGATTTTGGACTTTCTTTGACTGATATATTGATTTCTTCTATTGTATCTTCTACATCTGAGATTCTCTCTTTTTTCTGTATTCTGTATTCTATTGGTGAAACTTACACCTGTAGTTCCTCTTCTCATTCCTAGGGTTTCCATATCAGGATTGCCTCAGATCATGTTTTCTCTATTGTTTCTATTTGCCTTTTCAAGTCTTGGACGATATTATTCATATCCTTTAGCTGTTCAATTATATTGCCATATTTTTATTCCACTTTCTTTATTTTTATTTGCCTCCTTTTTAAATGCCTCTACCTTCTTGGGTGTATTTTCCTATATTTTCTTAAGGGATTTTTAAAATTTCCTCTTTATAGGCCTCTACAATCTTTATAAGATTGAATTTAAGATCATCTTGTTGTGCTTCATTTTCATTAAGATATACTAAGTTTGCTATAGCAGGATAGCTGGGCTTTGGTGGTTCCATATTGTCCTGGCTCTTGTTGGCTGCATTCTTCTTCTTCTTCTTCTTCTTCTTCTTCTTATTATTATTATTATTATTATTACTATTGTTGTTATTATTATTATTATTATTATTATTATTATTATTATTATTATTAACTTGAGTATTTCTTATTTACATTTTGAGTGTTATTCCCTTTCCCGGTTTCCGGGCAAACATCCCCCTAATCCATCCCCCTCCTTTTCTTTATGGGTGTTCCCCTCCCCATCCTCCCCCCATTGCCGCCCTCCCCCCAACAATCTAGTTCACTGGGGGTTCAGTCTTAGCAGGACCCATGGCTTCCCCTTTCACTGGTGCTCTTATTAGGATATTCATTGCTTCCTATTAGGTCAGAGTCCAGGGTCAGTCCATGTATAGTCTTTAGGTAGTGGCTTAGTCCCTGGAAGCTCTGGTTGCTTGGCATTGTTGTTCATAAGGGGTCTCGAGCCCCTTCAAGCTCTTCCAGTTCTTTCTCTGATTCCTTCAACGGGGGTCCTATTCTCAGTTCAGTGGTTTGCTGCTGGCATTCGCCTCTGTATTTGCTGTATTCTGGCTGTGTCTCTCAGGAGAGATCTACATCCGGTTCCTGTCAGCCTGCCCTTCTTTGCTTCATCCATCTTGTCTAATTGGATGGCTGTATATGTATGGGTCACATGTGGGGCAGGCTCTGAATGGGTGTTCCTTCAGTCTCTGTTTTAATCTTTGCCTCTCTCTTCCCTGCCAAGGGTATTTTTGTTCCCCTTTTAGAGAAGGAGTGATGCATTCACATTTTGATCATCTGTCTTGAGTTTCATTTGTTCTAGGAATCTAGGGTAATTCAAGCATTTGGGCTAATAGCCACTTATCAATGAGTGCATACCATGTATGTCTTTCTGTGATTGGGTTAGCTCACTCAGGATGATGTTTTCCAGTTCCATCCATTTGCCTACGAATTTCATAAAGTCGTTGTTTTTGATAGCTGAGTAATATTCCATTGTGTAGATGTACCACATTTTCTGTATCCATTCCTCTGTTGAAGTGCATCTGGGTTCTTTCTAGCTTCTGGCTATTATAAATAAGGCTGTGATGAACATAGTGGAGCACGTGTCTTTTTTATATGTTGGGGCATATTTTGGGTATATGCCCAAGAGAGATATAGCTGGATCCTCAGGCAGTTCAATGTCCAATTTTCTGAGGAACCTCCAGACTGATTTCCAGAATGGTTGTACCAGTCTGCAACCCCACCAACAATGGAGGAGTGTTCCTCTTTCTCCGCATCCTCGCCAGCATTTGCTGTCACCTGAGTTTTTATCTTAGCCATTCTCACTGGTGTGAGGTGAAATCTTATGCTGTCCTTTAGTCATCTAGTTTTCCCTGCTGTTGGCTGGATGATCCTTATGGCATCAGGATTTCTCACCAGTTGGGGAGAGCCATAGATCAGACAATGGAATATCCAACTCTGCTGGCTGTGCCTCAGGTAGTCCCCACTAGCAAGGGATTGGTGGGCTGATGTTCCAAGCTTGGAGTTCTTAGGGTCTCTGCAGCTCCGCATGGGGAAGCAGGATACTCTTAGGGTCCCACAAGACTCCTTGGGAGCAAAGAGTGAGTCCAGAGCTAGACAGTGGTATTCAGGAGACCAATCAATACTCATCTCTGCCTATGTCTTGGGAGGACCAAACTGAGATGGGATTGTGGAGTAGAGTTCCAAAGGTTTCCACAGGGGAGCAGGACATTCTTCAAGCCTGTAAGGCTCTTTATGTCTGAAGAGCAAGCCCAGAGCTAGACAACAGATTTCAGGGGATGATGCACAATGCCCCTCTGCCCACTACTTTCCCTTTCAATGTATGAAGTTTCTAATTTATTTCTCCATGTTATGTTTTAATAAATATTTGTATTCCAAGGAACAATGAACAACTCTTCCATGTCTTCTATTATAGGTAACACAGCATAAAGAATTTTTGCCAGCTGCAGTTGCTGTTCATCCTCTAGACTGTTAAGGGAATGTTTGGGGTTGTAAGGAAATCTGTTTGACTTGCTCTTTGTCTCCCTTTCTTCCTTTCTCCTTTCTTCTTAAAAAACACATGTTTTACTTTACAGTTCTTTTGTTTTCTTATTTTCTCTTGTGTTTCTGAGAGAATGTCTCCTGGACTGGGTTTGAACCCACTATGGAATCCAGGCTGACCTTGACCACATTGTATTCCTGTCATGTCCCAGCACTCAGATTTCAGGCATGCTCCAATGCTACAGCAATTCTGTTTCTTAAACTTATTACCAAAATATACCCATAAAGGTAGGGGGGTGGGGTAGGCGTGTGTGTGCATGTGTGTGTGTGTGTGTGTTTGTGTGTGTGTGTGTGTGTGCACATGAGTGTGAATGGAGAAAGGAGAAGGGGCAAGGTGGGGAAAGATCATGTTAATACCACTCTTCTGGAACATAGATGTTTGAAATCCTTGTTCCAAAACAAATAGCTTATGTTTGCTGCTTCTATTTTCTCATTCTTAAAGCTATATTAAATGGGCTATTGTGGTGTCCACTAGCAATGTCCAAACAATAAAAATCCAGTTATTGATTTTTCCCTCCAATTAATTTGATCTTGACATCTCTGAGCTGGCCAACACAATCAGCAGTATGTACACTTTTCAAACTCACCACTTGGAATTCATAATTTCACATCAGTCATCAACTATATATCTCAGCTACTCAACTCACAATGCCCTGGCCCTGTTTAGAAGTTTTAACATGGCAGGCATACTCAAGTGTCCAGAGCTAAATTAAATCTCTATCTATACCTGTTTCAATTCACATCCACAAACATTTATCCTGTCCAGTCTCAACCACTTTCTATCCCACAAAACCAGTGACAGGTGCTACTCTCATTCATTCTACAAATTCACCACTTTTTTTTTTAACCTCACTGCCTCTCTTCAAATTTTTTGATATCAATCTTTCCCCTCCCAAGGTGGAAAACTCTCTAAGGTCAATAGAGATTTGTGTGTCTCTCTATTAATGTCTACCTCAGTAAAAAGTGGGTACTTGGCCTATAGGCAGTCCACACACTGATGTTAATTGAATCTAAGTTCCTTGAATGTGAACAGTACAAGTTTCTTATTGCTTCATTGTTGGCTTTACATTATTGTGGATATTGTGGATGTCTTTTGTTAATAGATAGCTCCTTATCTTGTGTACTAAATAAATCTCCTTAAGTGATTTTAAGTATTGCTGCATTTGTAGCACCCTAAGCAACTACAATGACCACAGTTCATGCATATTAAGAATGGAAACCTTGAGAGACAGGCTTGAGAGATTGAGGAGAGACCCCACAAAACCTCGTTTCTAATAGAGCTTTCCTAGATTGTGAGCCGTATTGAACGTCTTTTTCTGTCCCCTCCTCAGAAGTTACCACAGTCAATCTGTGTCATACATAGACCACGTTTCTCCTCCTGAGCTTGTGAATTTTTAAAAGGTGAATGTTGCAGTTTCATATTTTTCTGCTTTCCAAACATGTAAGAATTTAATAGGAATTAGACAAACTTAAGCTCACTCTATAATTCACTTTATTATTTTTGACATTTATCAGATAACATTACTTTTCCAAACTTTTATGTGGGATAAAACGAATGATACAAAATACATAATGAACTTTAACAAATTTAACCATACACAAATATGGAATGACTGAAACTATGTTACATGACTATTTTACAAAGGAAAAAGGGCTAACAATACATTTAGATGAAATTTATCATTGAATTTTGGATATTATATCATATTAAATATAGACATAGTCAAAACAGTTACTTCTACAGAATCAATTTTACTATTAAAAATGAGTATTATGTAAATGAGTGCTTACAAAAATATTTTAAGCAAAAGCTGATCTACTCATATTCTTGCAGTTACAAAAATATATATTCTTCTGAAATTAGTAGATTTGCTTGAGGCATTAGATATTTAAATTCAAGTGTATGCTTTCTAAATATGACAACAACTTAGTATTCTTGACCATATAGTATACAATACACAAATGGTATTAGAATATATTTACCTTATGAATAATACAATTTTAAAGTAAAAGATATAAGTGACCCTATGATGATTTTTTTTAATGAAATATATCCAATACACTAAATTCTGGTTGGGCCTTATTAAGTGAATTTCAAAATGTTTGTTGAATATGAATGAAACAAACCATTATCTGTGCCTAAAATTAATTACCCAATTTTTGTGATTTCTGGTATTACCAGTATTTCTAGCAACTATCATTTACAAATTCAGCAATTAAGTCCATTATAATTCTTAATGGTAAACCAGAAAAGCAGATTTGAGATTGACTAGATATTTAGTTTGGATTCCGGCATGTCTCCCAAAGGTCCTGTATTAAGAGCTTGATCCCCTCTGTAGTGCTATTGAGAGGTGGTGAAACATCTGGAAGATGGAGGCCAATGGATAGTTCCTATGTCTGTTGAAGGCTGCCTTTGAAACACTGTGGGGCTAAAGTCTCTTAATCACCTTTGTGATTTGGCTAATGAGCACACTAGTTATGTTCTTCTGTCTTCTCCTGTCGGGAGTTGCTACCTCATGACAGGTCCAACCACAGGCTTTGTGGACTAGAACCTCCATCAATTTGAGCCAAAATAAGCCTTTTCTCTTTGTAACTTAATTATCTCAGATGATTTGTCACAGTGATAACAAACAAAAACAAATCAGAAACCAAGCTGGCTCATACATATAGCAGAGGAGCCTCAGTGAATATAGGACAGCCCACAAGTTCACCTCTGGCCTAGGTAGCACTGATGTCTGCAGCAGACATCATATGGTCTGTCTATACGTGACTTGCATTTTCATATGAAGAAAACACCAAAATTTAATAATTATCATAATGTTTATAGTTAATGTTCATAAAACTAAAAAAATGGTTTATGTTATGTGAGAATACACACACACACACACGCACACACACACACACACACACACACACACACACACATCTGTATATCATTATCAAACTCATTAGACTTTAGAAACCTAGCCAGGGAGAGAATAAACTGTTCTGAGTGAGGCAGACTCCTACTAAGTGGCCACTGAGAGTCACACAGACTAACTGTACTTTAATAGACCTCCACACTGATGCCATGTGGTGCTTGGCAACAGCAATGCTAACAATAGTGACAATGGCAAATCATTAAAGTATCAAATGATTCTAGAACCAACTATGAACCATTATGACTGTCATGGAATTGCTGCACCTAGTAAAATGGTGACTATTTTTTAAAACTGCTACTATAATGAGGCCATTCTTGGTAAAGCTGCCTCTTACATTTCCCCCACCTGTTCTTCAGAGTAAAGATTTTCCTGAGGCTCTCCCCTGAAACGTCAAATATACAAAAGTATAGTTCGTCTTACTTAGTTGAAACTTATGTATGCTAATGAAATTGTAATTGTTTAAGGAAGAGTCTTTGGACCTCAGTTTTGCAGGAACATTCACATAAAAACAAAATTAAACTTTCAAAATTAAAATTCCTAAAGTTTAGAAGCAATTCAGTCAAAAACATAGCTTTAGTGGTTTGACTGTAATCCCACTGGGTAGATTTCCAGAATTACTTTCAAAATTTTTTAAAAGGGCAAATGACTTAAAAAGCAAGGTTATTGCTTTGAAATTTGAATATTATGATTTTATAAAACCCCAAGTGCCTAAAAAAACCCACCTGCTTAGATGTGGTGACTCACAATGCACAGGACTACAGATGTTTAGACTTTTGTAAGGATACTTGATAGTTTGAGATAGAAACATATTTGCTTTAAATAACCTTGCCTATAAAATCTATGTGCTCGCTACAAGACATTTTTTGCTTAAGTTGGGTAATAGTTCCTCTTGAATTTGTTTCTTATTGATTATATTCATCGTTAAAGTTAGGGATCAACTTCATTTCCTTCTGAATTGAACTATTCAAAGTTAAAATCAATAAAGCCAGAAATAGCGCCCTCCCCAAGTAACATGTACTGTAGTATCTTTCTTTCCTTCATAGGCCATGTCTCACACTGTAGTTCAGACTGGCCTCACACTCATATGTAGCTAAAGTGCCCTTGAACTGCTGGCAATCCTACTGAGTCTCCAAGTACTGGGATTAGAGGTGTGGGCCACCACTGGCCTGAAGAAGAGTCAGCACGGTTTAATATATGGCCTCACGTGTGCTCGGCAAGTGCTCAACCACTGTGCCACATTACCAGCCCTACCTTCCTTTTTAAGTGAACATCTGGCTGCAAGAAGAGTGACAATGAATACACAGGGGATTGAAGAGTAGAAGACTTCTGTTAAATGAAAGAGAGTAGCATGGGCCTGCTGATGACGATGCTGGTTTACAGGGGAGAGCATACACTCATTATTACATATCCTGCCAAGTCAACCAGAAGAGAAACTATCATCCCCTGTCTGTCCTTCTCTCTAGAATAAGGAATGGACATACTTTCAGCCCTTAAATCTTCATACTTTTTACAAAATTAAATTTTGTAATGTTAGAAATCGATGAGAAAAATCTTTAAGATAGTAAATACGATTCAGTTCCCATGATGCGATCTGAAATCTCTCAGTGTGTAGACAGGAGCCTATGTTCACAAACAGAAGTTGTAAGAACAGTAAGCAGGGCTTTTCCCTTAGCTTCTCAGTAACCCCCAGTTGCAGAGGCTAGTCCGACATTAAAGCAAGGCTGTTCAAAAGGTCTAAGGCCTGCTAAAATTCCAATGTCAAAAGAAGGTATATATTATGGAATTAAAAATTGATTATTCATCTATCGTAGACTTTTAAGTGTTAGCAATCTTAAAATTATAGTCAAATTTTATATAATGTCTTACTCTTGGCTTGCAATACATGTGGGGCCTCTTCAATTATGAATGGGAAGTGCCAAGAATATAGTTCTTATACATTAAAGGTGTTCTGCATATTCCCACTTGATTTTTGCAACATAGTCTGTAGAATTGAATGACAACACATGTCATAAAACTCCAACTTTTTAGTCAGAAAATAATTGCTAATATTATAATGGTTCTCATATTAACAGATGAAATTAGTGTAATCATTAAGAAGAGGGATTTCCTACATTAACTTCTGACTCCGCCATGTTCATCATCTGACCCCACCATGTTCATCAGGTGAACTTGGGCGAGTCACTCCGTTAGTCTCTGCTGTAGCTGAACTGTGAAGTGCACGTAATAAGACAAGGCCAGGCTTCATCCCTGCTGCACCACCATGTGAAGAAGGAATAGCGAAACGTGGAGTAGGCAATAAAGGGAGCCTTTTAGTACACACTAAATCATGTCAACTATGACTTCACTACCATGAAATTGACAGTGATGGACATTACCATAAACCACCAGCCGACTTTTAAAGTTGGTAAGTGCTGTGCACACAAATATATTTAACTCAAAAGATAACATTAACCGCAATCTGTTATATACACTAATTTATAAATAATGCAAAAGTAGACAATATACCCAGGACATATAAGCATGCTTTGTAGCCCTCATGTAGCCCTTTCTTTGCCTCTATGGAAACTTACTGAGGCTGGTGAGCACAGAACAGGAAAGCAGTGTGAAGGGTCTGCCTAGTCAGTCAGTCAGTCAGCTCTCCTTACTCTCAAGACTTTCAGACAGGACAGCCTGAACTATGAGAGCTTCAGGGTTGTGTGCTGATGGCAGCAAAATATTAATTCCCTGAAAGTTATGGGTGCATGTTGTATATATGCAAATGCAGGTCATATCATTTATTAAATTCAAAATGCTAAGGCTTTTCTTTAGAAACATATTGGTTTCTCTATTAGTCACATACAGTTTTGCTGAATTAAAAAAATCTCAAGTTCTCTGTGCTGAATAATTTTCATCTTAATTCATGGGATAAATATATCCCATACCTTTGAAACACATTTTTAAATTCAATATATCACTGGCAGTAAAGACAGCTTTAATGATTGTCTGAAATTCATTATAAGATTTATAAAGTAAAATGGAATAACGGTTTGCCAAAACTGTAGTTAAAGTAAGGATTTCATGTGCTTAGCCCATATCTATACACAGTACTGTGCTACACAGTGGCCTTTGGGTCAGTGATTGACAACCTGTAGGAGATGGTCCCGTAGGCTATACCGTCTAATGAGGCCACAGCCATCTCAGTCTGGGTAAGTGCACCCAACAACATTTGTACAATAATAATATGGTCTAAAGGCACAATGTATTCCTATCATTAAGCAAAGCACAACTCTATCATAATCACAGTAATGCCGTTTTAATTATTTTTAAAGTTACACATTTAAAACCAATATTAATATATTTATGTGCTCAAAACAATGTTAGTACATCAACACAGAAGTGATAAATATTGCATATACTTTAGAATGAATACATAAATTATCAAGGTTCTTTTCTAATGGCCCTTTGAAATACAACAAATAAATTTATTTTTACATCTTACATATATAACTTGATAGAAAAATACTCATGAAGGTGTATTATTTTAAGGGTCTGACATCTCATAGGACGACTTCATACAATTGCGAGTTTATCTTTCTCTTTTAAGGGTTGAGTTGTCAAACAGGCTTGCTATTTTCATTGGCTCCTCTCATCTCTCCAACCTGGCAACTCCCTATACACAGCCATCAATGGTACATCACCCAGGATTCGTGGCTCACTGAAGAGATCAAGAAAAGCACCTGCCTGCTGGAGTGTTTTCATGGCCAGGGAGTACATAGGACAAGAGTAAGAAAAGTCTTACCAGGACCTCAAAGCTTTCTCCATTACCAGGAAGCCTTAGAAGAAAGGGAGGTGTGTATGTTCCTACCTCCCACATGTGCACTTCTAGGTGGCACCAGTGGGAGACGGGACACCTGTAACTCCCCATCTACACTGTTCTTAACATTTTTGTATGACTGTTTCCAGAGTGTGGCAATCATTTTTAGTGACAGACTTCTTCACGAGAAACTACCAATATTATATCTGCCCACTGGGGAAGCTAAAAACAAATACAATATAATTAACGAATGAGAAAGGAATCAAAATAGTTAAATCTTTTATCTCTGTATATTTTTCTACAAATTTGAGCAGTGAATTTTATGCTAATATGAATCTGTAATTTTAATATATCTAGAATGTGAGGCTGAACTGTCTTAAGGAACTTCTAGTTCCAGTATAAATATCCAAACCAAACATCAGTTATTTACACCATGGGAAAACTTTGCTTCTTAAATATGCAATTCTTTGTCTTCAGGGGAGAATGTTGACTTGGCCAGCATTTGGAAGCATCTGTCTCGTGGCTCCTGGGAATGCTTATTCGTCTCCCACTGGAGGTGGTGGCTCACACAGCTTATACAACCTAGAAAAGAAATGGGACAGTATAATAATCACTTTCTACACTACCCTTACCTGAATATTTTTATTGGTAGAACAAATACATCACCACTAATTCCTTGACTCCATCAGTCATCACTACATTGGTTCTACCACAGAAAATAGCATATAAATCAGCTTGATCTAAAATTTTGGTCCTATGATTTAGAGAATACTTCTCTTTCTCTGTGAATGCTTAGAAGGTTGGTCATTTAACAGCGTTATTTTTTTACAGTGGTTCTCAACAGTTCTAATGCTGCACCCTGGTAATACAACTCATCACATTGTAGTGACCTCCAATTATAAAATTATGTCATTGTTACTTCATAACTATGATTTTGCCACTGTTATGAATCATAACTTAAATATATGCTATGCAGGAATTCTGACATGGGGCTCCTTGAAAGGGTCAATTGACCCTAGGGGTCACGAACCACAAGGTAAGAACCTGCTGTTTTAGAAGCTGTTGCTCTGCTTCAGTCCATCTGTTTACTTTGCTGATGGTAATATCCCTCCCCTGAGTTGTCAGAGGCAGTGTCATTATGATAATTAACACATTGACAAACATAACTATCTTGCAGCGATGTAGTCTCTATCTCATGGGGATCTACAGATTTTTCAGCAAGTTTTGCACATTTACTAACGAGTTAACCACACACTTGTGGAAGTACAGCTTCACAAGGCCTAAATCTCAAGATTTAGTTAGTTACCTGGCTTTTCCTAAGGACTCACGACTGACTCCAGCCAGCTATCACCTGTCAGTAGGATCATCAGGTCCAGAGAATTCATGGTACTTGTGGAAAAGCTGGGTCATGCTCCTTCACAGCCTAGGCCTAGCTATTTGAGCCCATATTGCATCAACACACAGCTCAGGAGAATTTATTAGCTCGACACAAGTTGAACTAAGTAGCTAAAAGTTAACACAAGAACTGGAGAAAAATGCTGTCAACGCTAGTGACCGCTAAGCCCTCTGGATTACTTACCCTAGGTCTAAAGCAGTGGTTTTCAACCTTCCTAATTGCATCCCTTTAATACAGGTTCACATTTTGAGGTGAACCCTGACTATAAAATTATTTCATTGCTTCTTTATAACTGTAATTTGCCTACTGTTATGAATCACAGTGTAAATATCTGATATGTAGGACATCTGATATGTGACACCCCAAAGATATTCAGACCCACAGGTTGAAAAACACCAATCTAGAGAGATGAGAGGCTGAGCTAAATTGTGTGGGTTTTGGACCCTACCTGTTTTCCTTAAGAAGAATTAAGTCTACACTTGTCCTACTCTATACATTAAGCTAGTATCTCAAATAGAGAATGCAAGTGTGAGTATGTGTATAAGCATATGTACATGTGTGTGCGTGTGTGCGTGCGTGTGTTTATGTGTGTGTGTGTGTGTGTGTGTGTGTGTGTGTGTGTGTGCATCTTGTCAGGAGTATTTATGGATCCTAAGGATTGAATCCAGGACTTTCAAACTAGCTAAGCATGTGCTCCACTCCTAATCTACACTCATTATCTGAACACCCCAATCTTACAGTTTTTGGAAAGAGATTCTAATATGGGTGGCCAAGGAGATTTACTTCACCTTGCACAGTAAATTGAACAGAACTTAAAAGCATTGCCACTCACTTGCAAACTATAAATTTCCTCTATCTGAAACACAAAATACCACACTATTTCCAAACCAGTGGGGAGAAATGAGGATGATTTAATGCTGAACTGTAAGTCTGGTTAATAAAATGGACTTGATTGGTCTGGAAGCCAAAAGTCACTGTCTTTGGAGGTTTGAAATATGTACTTCAGGCACACAAGGTGGCATATGTCCCTCAGGTTATCTCCACAGAGGAGAACACAAAAAAGTGTGTTTTGTCCTTCCTAACGGAAAGAACACATTAAATTGAGCTGATGTAGTTTGAAGATACTTCTGCAGCCAAAGTACAAGATGCTGCTTCAAACTGCCTCCTGGGGCTGGGGAAATAGAACATTCAGAAGATTCTTTTCTCTCTCAATTTCTATCCTATTTCTGTGGCTGTTCTGCCCAGTGAGTGACAATGCACAGAGGCTCAAGAACAAGGACAGAGATAGGAGGGTGCATGGAGAACTCCAACCTCTCACATTCTATTACCTTATTCTGCATCTTTGGGCCCAACGTGACCAATGCTAACGGAGACGAATCTTTGAAGTGTGTGCCTTGCAAATTGGAGCAAAGGCTACTCCCTGTGGTCACCAAATGCAATAATAACTCTGGCTGCTGCAGATCTGGGAAGCTTCTGTGTCTCGAGGCTTCTTGGAAGTGACTCGGGGTTATCTGAGTTCAGGCACACTTATAATGGAAACTTGACAGCTCTGGGAGTTTAGCACCGGCTGATGAATTTTGGAAGTAATAGAGGGTAAGGAGTTGGACTCTAACCCTGCACCATGGCTTCTGCTTTTGGAAACTAAATTATTGGTGTGTGTGTAGGGGGGTGGGGAGGCAGGTTGCTGGCCTGGCATGTGGAACTATTATCCCACACACATGCACTAAAGGGCCTGTTCTGCCTCCTCTTTCCCTTCTTCCTTGATGGGTTGATATTTCTGCATCTAGCAGAGTTTTCAAACATCACTATCTATACTATGTCCTCTACACTCCTACATTTGCTAATCAGGGCTCCAGAGCAAATGCTTCTCCCACGGTTAAAATACTCTGTTTCTCAAGGCAATTCTTCCATCTGACAGATGAGAAATAGGTATCTCAGAGAGTGAAACGCCAAGGGCCATGCAGGAAGAACAACAAACAGCTTTCAAACTCATAGTATGTGGCCTACTGGTTAGCACAGCCATGATGGGTATGTTTTGGACGGGTGCGTCCCACAGGGCTATATGTCCTGAGGATTTCATGCTGTTATGAAGTTCTGCTCTGCCTGCTGCCTTCCTGTCCCTCTTAACCTAAAAATTATATGAAAACTCTAAGAGGGCTTCCAGTCCTTCACTGGGCAGTATCTCTGGCATTCACAATGCTTTCAGGCATTGCTGCTGGAGCAGATTTATGATTCAATCTCCACCCTAGGAAAGAACTTAGAAATGTAGATTGTCAACAATGACTCCTAACCTTAGAAAGCATTTGGAAAAATAGAATTGTTAGTCTTTTTGCTACTAGTTCTGATGTAGAACATCTTAGGGAACAATCTAAAGGTCAGAAAGGAACAGTATTAGTTAAGCTAGGAATTTTAATGGTCAGGGAACAAGAATAGTGGCAGCTCTGGCTGACGTGACTCTCACTGAGGCTGGACTAGTGATGAGTGATTTTTTTATACCCATTCTTGCCCTCAACTTCCTAATACGCTTTTGTGAAGAATGTTGATGATTTATATCTTCTAAGGGTTTAAAGTAGATATGACTGATTGTTACTTATATAAAAGTTTAGAATTGTGAGTCTTTTAAGATTTTTATTAAATTGTGTCTTAAGATAAATAAAACAATCATCTCTTTGTAATGGCAATCTGCTGTCTGCCAGTAAGAGAAACTGGCTGAGAGAATTACCTTGTTTACTCACATTTTGTTTATCTATATCAAGTAGAAACTTGATATAGTTACAAATATAATGGATTCGTGGGTAATACTTTGTTTTCTTGATGTGTACTAACTGATGGTTTCCCTGGTAAAGGCATTAGATAACATGCTATTTTTTCATAGCCATTCACTAGAAGAAAAAAGGATGTAATCACGTAATTCTATACTCTTGAAAGATTTGCTAGGATGTATAAACCCTGGAAGAAAAATTAATATGTGTTTTTGTGTTTGCTCCATCCAATAACTGTGTATATGTGTATTTGTGAAGTACTTGGAGCCTGCTTGTTGGAACTTTGTTCCGTCCATTCTATATATAGATGTGTATCTATCTATCTGTCTGTTGTAAGTAAGTATGTGTGTATAAACTTATTGGAGCCTGCTTTTGCTTCATTCACTCTCTCTGTCTCTGTCTCTCTGTCTCTGTCTCTCTGTCTCTGTCTCTGTCTGTCTGTCTCTCTCTCTCTCTTTCTCTGTGTTTGTGTGTGTGTGTGTGTGTGTGTGTGTGTGTGTGTGTGTGTTTTCTCTTTCCTGCCAGCCCCTAAAGAGAATAATTCAGAGTTTCTCTCTGGCTATGGGGAGTACCTGCCCCAATTAATAACGCTTTGTTCTGTCAGAGAAGAGTCTGCTGTGTAATTTCCCTAATCACTAGCTGCCATTGGCAGCACCTCAAGTTGACTGCTATCAGGACAGACCCCCATTAGTCCTTCTTAGAGTTGACCCCTGTCAGCTATAACACTGAAGCCAACTGCCAATGCCACACCTTGCTGCCTGACTCAATTTATATTTGGTGACAAAGCTAGTCTTTGACAGAAAACATACACATACACCCCCCCACACACACATGTACATGCACATGCACACACAAATGCACATACATAAGTACACATGCATGCATGAGTACACGCAACCATACATCACTACAGAAGGTCAAGTGGAGAACCAGAGCTGGAACTCAGAACTTTTTTTCCTTCTTTCTGTTTTAACCACTGATGTTTGTTACCTCTAAATTACACAAAGTGAGTGAAACTCTCATAGAACAATTGTTTCAAATGATATAACAGAGATAAGGGAGTGTGCCTTACATGGTAATCTGACATCATTAATGCTGTAAGGAAAGCCAGAGTTAGGTAGGACTGCCACCAACCATGCTCCATTTCAGTGTTGCCTCTCATGCCCAGACAAACTTCATCTGCCTTTGTATTTCACTGGGCTGAAAGCTCCTTGAACACATTTTGTTTTGTTTTGTTTTGTTTTAAATCTGACATCTTATTGCCAAAGGCCATTCCTAATAGATATCAAACAAAGTGCTAATGTACTAATGCAAAGTTGCAGAGATGTTCAGGAAACCCACCCTTCAGCTGTAGGCTTTCCCTAGCAACCACCTACCACCAACCAATGTAAAATCATTAAACTTCAGGACTTGGCGATTCCATGAATCATGCCCACTCTTCCTATGTGATAACCATAGCCACTTCTGCCTCCTCTCTTTAACATCCTTAATCACACTCACCCATTTGTCACAGAGACTGGGGAATCTTTTCATGCTGCTTTCACCAAAAGGTCTGCCCCTCCCAGATACACAACAGTAAGTCAATATACATCAGTGGATGTTTGCTGAGTGAACACCAATAATAATGAGTAAACTAAGAGTACGTTAGGAACACTATGATGGAGTTAGGTTGGGAGGTTTGAACCACATAAACTTGTAGGGACACATGGCTCCCTGAAGCTCCAAGAATGAAACTTCCAGAAATATTTTGCCAGCTTGCCCAATGGGTAGTTTGGTTGTGAGTTCCAAATGTGTCTATCTTTTAGCTTATTGTCTTTGAAGGAAGTGCTGGTTCCTGTCAGGAGGGATCCTATGCCCTGGGAGCTTTTGTATTCCCTGTGTCTCCACAAACTGCTGCTCTCCCCCTCAGCTTGCCTCTCCTCTCTTCCCTATTCCCTCCCTCCCTCCCTCCCTCCCTCCCTCCCTCCCTCCCTCCCTCCTTCTTCCTTCCTTTTCTTCCCTTCTTTTCTGTATCTTGCTTGCTGGGAATCACATCCAGGCCCTTGTGCTTTCTAGGCGAAGGTGCTAACACTCTACCACTGAGTTATGTACCTAGTCCCACATTGATCCTTCAGGGCCACGGTCACTTCCGTATTGCGTTTCTATTCTCCCTGGGGCAACAGTAAAACAAATGGTATTTACTCAGTAAATATCTGCAGAATGAGTGAAATAGTAAATAAAAATTTAAAATGATTTTTATTTCTCTCTTGTTATTCCTTTGTACAACATATCAATTTTATGGCTGGTTCATTTTATTACATTTCATCTTAAGTGTTTTAAAGATAATCCAACAGAGAGAAAGCTTGAATTCATCAACCGTTTGTTGTCCTGTGTTCAGCTAGAGTACTGGTTTATTGATCAGGTGCTAAAGCTTTATCCCAGCCCTGCTGTTCATTAGTGTTCAATGGTTCTCGCTGAAACCACCTTGCAAAGTTATTGCCTTGTTTTCTTATTGGAATTTGAACACTTTAGCAGGTCTATTACACAAATATCCTGTGTCTGCTCAAGGTACAAAAGAGAATGTTTTTTTGAAATGATTCCTTAGCAATAGCAAGCCTCAAGACTAACCAGCTAAGAATGATACCATCAACAAGACTAGAGGATTATACAGAGTTAGGAGTCAGCACTGGAAATAAATGTAGCCACTACATGATAGTCCCATCCACTTCTACTGGGGAAACATGGTTTCTCTTTTGAAAGCACTCATACCTCCCAAGTAGGTTATCAACATGAAGTATAACTTCATAAATGGCTGTAATCACCTTCCTCTTTCTGCTGACGGTGTTAGAAACAGAAACAAAGAACATCTTACCTGAGACAGCATTTAAGGGCCTACTTTTTGTTAAAATGCAAACATGTAATCATGATCAAATGTCTAAGTAATTATTTAATATTGCCCCACTTCAAGATAGATGATTGCTTACCCTAATCATGGAGATCAAATGAAAAGCACTTTTATAAATTCAGTCACTTTAAAGTTAGGTTAGAGTCCCTTCTTAAAATTGGTGAACTGTGAATATTTGATATAACCAACAAAAAGCTCTATGATTCATCCATCCATCCATCAATTCACTCATTCATTCATTCATTCATTCACATGGTCTTGAAATTAATTTAGATATTTGAAGACTACTATGTAGTCACTGATAAAATCAATGTATATTCTCTGTCTCCTGAGAACCCATTTTAGGATCAAGCCCTCTAATAATACATGGCAACATAATATAGAAAGGGGCATTATCATGTGACACTCAGAAGCCTCACAAGAGCCTACTCAACCATGACTTAAAGCAGAAGATTACATGCAAGCTGGCATTCAGAGTTAAACAGGAGTTTTTCATAACAGTAGAGACAAGAGCATGACATTCACAGAGGAGCTGTGGAAAGGGTAGATGGCAGTTGACATGCAAAAATTACATTTTTGAGTTGATTTTTTGTAAACTCTGTTTTTTAAAATTCATGTTGAAAATAAAATAATGTGTTTCTTTCTGAGACAATGAATGGCCCTTTACCAGACTTCACCATTGAATGTTTTCCAGAGTCAGCTTACAATTACTGCCAGTAGGACACTGTGCATAAACTAGAGCAGATAACGGGCCATGACTGATTCTGGCAGAAGCCAGCAAGCCCTCACATAAGGAATAGATGTGGCACACTTACCTCGGAGCTGACTGAGGAGTCCGGTCTCTAACCCCCAAGTTCTTAGCTGTGTTCTGAACTCTTGCACCCTGAAAATCAGAAAAATCAATAATGCTTTAAGAGTTAATTAAAATAAAACTGAGTTTAAAGGCATTTTAATACTACTTAATATCAAGGGTCATTAATAAGAAATACAACCAAAACTACTATATGAACATTTTTTAATTGATGCTGTTATGAGTTAAAATATACTGTTGCAAATAATTGCTATTTAACTTATAGCCTTAGCTCATTTGAGAGTCTAACAGCTTCCTATTCATTCCCATATCTTACATCTTTATTGCCAGAAGCAATTAGTAACTTAAACATTAAAAACAGAACATGACCAGGTTATAAGCACATGCTAGGCCCAGACACTTTCACAGAACATGCGTCAAACTTGCGTCTCTTCAGATGGATAGGTAGTTTAAATGTAATAGCATTTTGTAAGAAAACATCTTCTAAATGGCTCTACAGCAATTCCTAGACAAGCCACATCGATGTAGATTTATAAAATGTAAGAGTTTTGTCTCAAAGAAGGTGGTATAAAGACAATCCATTTTCAGCAATAAAAGGGGCCCTGTGACCAGTCAATGTCAGAAATGAAGTTACGACCACTGTTTGCTTCCTAATGGATTCCCAATTGAACCAAATATGATTGTTTGCTTCTGGGATCAGAGAAAGGACAGTAACAAAAACAAAACAAAACAAAACTCTGAATGTTCCAAGTACCCACTGCACCAAATATTGCCTTAAATAAAGTTGAGAGAAGAAGCAGGGAAAACCCCAAAGAATAGATTCTCTCAAAATATTTGAAATTATTTGCAAGAACAAAAAATTTTGCAAGAAAATATTTGCAAGAACAAAATAGATTTCTACACACTTCACCACCCTTCTTAACAGTTTCCTGAAGTGTGGTTGATGAAAGCCAGGAATCAGCTCAGCATACAGCTATTAATTACGGTGCTTCATCCTTGGGTCCACCACTTACTTCAGGAAGGCTCCTTTTCTGGTCTGGGGTCCTTCGGTGCAGAATGACATGTTGTACTTTGTGAACATGCTTCATGTTCCTGTGACGGCTGCTCAGAACCTGCCTTTGATAACTTTCATACTTTGGATGGTTACTGGCCAGCATTTTGTATAATGTCTCATTTGGATTTGTCTGTTGTGTTCTTATAGTTAGAGGGAGGAAATGATTTTTTCTCCAAAAAAAGAAAATCAAAGGAGTTACACTGAAATCTTCTCTGTTCATCACATTAGGAGATATAGGCTGTCCTTGTGTCTTAGCACTTGTGACATTACTTGGTCACTTTTCCAATGGGGCAACTCCTGTAATGTCACCACCTCTTTTTTGAGGGCTTTACAAAGAAGTTTAGGCTCTAAGACTGTGCACATTGAATCTCCCTTCAAACTTCTGCATACCACTTCAGCCCCCATATTAATATTAATATTAATATTAATATTGGCATATTAATATTGTGATGGAATGGCATTTTCTTTCAAGATCAGTTATTTATTTCCCAAATACTTTATTTAAGTATATATCTACCTCAGCAGAAACGCACAGATAAGGATTAATGTCATCCTGAGGTATAATATAAATATGTTTTTTTCTCTTTCAAACTGTGATGGTGTTGAACACTGGAGGGTTTGCTTTTTTCTGGTTGTTCGCTGTACCCATCGAGGCACCATTATTTTGGTGTCTTCTTCAGTCTGCTGACCAAAGGCTTATCTTCTCCCCTCCAGTAACTAGGCACTCTACCACCTCTCCCAGCTACCTTCTTTCCATGTCTTCCTTCTTTCCAAATGTTATTTATAAGCCAAGGTCTACAAACTATGTGTGCTCATTACCACCATTAAAAGCTGCTTGACTCTTTCCTAGTTAACAAGGTTAGTTAACAAGGTTAGTTTACTAGTAAATAAGGTTAGTTTACTAGTAAACACGCACCCGTCTCTACTCATTGCTCCATCTGTGTGTGCACACGGCGGGTTGGAATATCTACTACCATAGTGAGACTCTAAACACCATAGGGTGCATTGGACTCCAGCCTTTCCTTGGTCCCTCTTTGTAACTTTCTCTGTCAGCGGCAACGCGCCTTTTCATGTGTAGGTTATTATCACTAGTTTCTTCAATATTAGTGTGTACAAAACTTTGTTTTATAATGTCTAAGTCGTACCTACATTAAAAATGTTTAGAAACTAGAGCACAATACTCATGTATAATCCTCTGTACCCTTTCATGATATTTTATTAAGTCATTAATAGAACTCTTTTTATTATCCCAAAATCTGATAACTGGTCTAATTGATAAGACCATTGGCACATTTTATGTTGATTTGTCTGTTCAATTCCCCATGCATTTGGCTTGTCTGCAGTTTGTTCACACCATTGTTCATGCTCTACCGGCAGGCCCAGACAGCCTCCCTCGCCCCTTTGTCAGTCTACACTGTTTATTCTGGAGACTTTAAAAATGTATCACAATCATTCACAATAACTACCTGGTCGTTTGACATCTCACTTTTTAGTGAGTTAAATATACAGATTTCTTAGTCTTAAGAAACATAGTCATCAATAAGGTGTTATTATTATCCCTGATCAAATCACAAGGACACTAAAAAGCTGAGGTGTGGAAAGCCTTGCCCTCAAGCACAGAGTTGATCAGTACTAATACTGAATTCAAATGGTACTGCTCCGTTCATGAGTGCCATGGATTCAGAATTAAGATCCTGTCTCAAAGCCCCAATAAACAACCATGACAAAATTCAACAACAAAGTAGTTCTAACACTTTGAAACCTAATAAAGAAGAAAGATGTTTAACCACTGTATCTCCCAGAGTCAAGTTTAAACAGCCAAATCTTTCCCCTTGAAAAGTGAGAGCTTGCTGGAGGCCGGAGCACCAGCGCCTGTCTCATCACCTGCCACTGCTGAATGGCAAAAGGAAGATGCTTACCCGAGCCCTGCAGGCTGATGTACTGTGCATCAGTCCACCAGTCTGGTGCCCAAGAAGAGGAGCCCTGTCTTTGCAATCATTTACAGGGAAGAGATAATGAGGTCTTCCCTTCTCTCTGTTTGTAGGACACACAGCTTCGAGCTGAGGAACCAATATCAAGAGAAGAAAACTACCTACTTTCAACCCAATTAGAGAGAGAAAGAGAGAGAGAGAGAGAGAGAGAGAGAGAGAGAGAGAGAGAAGGAGGGAAAGACAGATGGACAAAGACAGACAGAGATAGAGAGACAGAGACACACACATACAGAGAGAGAAAGAGAGAGAGAGAGAGAAGGAGAGAGAGACAGAGGGACAAAGACAGAGACAGAGAGCAGAGACAGACACACAGAGAGACAGACAGACACACACACAACACAAACAGAGAGAGACAGAGAGACAGAGAGACAGAGAGGCAAAGACAGACAAACAGAGACAGACAGTGATAGAGACAGAGAAAGAGAAGGAAGAAGTGACAGAGACAGAGACAGACAGAGATAGAGTCAGAGAGAGAAGGAGGGAGAGACACAGAGACAAAGACAGCCACACACACAGACAGAGATAGAGACAAAGAGAGAGAGAAGGGGGGAGAGACAGAGACAGAGACAGACAGACACACAGAGAGACAGAGACAGAGAAATAGAGACAGAGACATTTACAGACAGATACACACACAGAGACAGACAGACAGAGAAAAGGAGGGAGAGACAGATACAGAGAAACAGGACAGACACACACACAGCGAGAGAGACAGAGACAGAGACAGACAGACACACAGCGAGAGAGACAGAGACAGAGACAGACAGACAGAGACACACATGGAGAGAGGGAGAAACAGAGAGACAAAGACAGACACACATACAGACAAACACACACACACAGAGAGAGAGAGAGAGAGAGAGAGAGAGAGAGAGCGATAAAAAGGAGCAATGAAAAATGTGCAGTTTTCAGGTTTTTCTGATTTATTTTACACACCAACTATCAAGACTATGTATGTGTACCATGCTTATGAACTTTGTAGCAGTGAAGTTGGGGAATAGATAATATCAACTTCACTTTCTCTCTATTGTCTCTATTTACACTTTTGTTTTAATAATTGAAGACATTAGAGGACTGTCATTACTCAGACCCACAGGTAGGAATGCATATGGAATAAACTCAGAATAAACTCCTTCGGGGAATGCTCTTAAGAGGTTCACGCTAGCTCCTTCTCCTTGTAGGTGATAATTTTGAGGGAACATTTCCAAAGCCTCTTATGTACTCTCTCTTAGAGTAGAGGAAGAAAAGAACGTACGACTTCATTCCTTTGTACCTAAATCCCACCTCTGATGTGAGAATCTACAAGTTTACTTGGGCTTGTTTAGTAAAGTTGAATTTGTACATCTACTTCCCAAGTCCCTCCTATAACATATGGTAGATTGTGTCTGTGTTTGTCACTTGCCAGCTGGACAACAGTATGTCATAGGCTTCTGGTGGGTCTAAAAATTTAACTGTTTCCTGTGCAACCTTCTAAGTTCCTCACAGTCATCTTCTACCCTTGATTCCTAAAGCAGAAGTGTGAGGCAGGAAAACTCAGTAGGACTGCAATATTCATTGGCTAGCTTGACATTCCACAGTGAAATCCTGGGGACAAGATCCATGGGGGTTGAAAATGCTTTCATTTGTTTGAGTAAAGTTTTGATGAATAAAGTGGTCATAATTGCAAAAGCATATCAAATGAAGTCACTGTTATTGAAAAAAGTCAAGAGAAGTCAGCTTGGCTGCATCAGATCAAAGGGGAGGTGACAGAAAAAAATAAAATTGACGACTTTCATTTGTCTTATCACTGCTTAAAGGTCTTTTGTACTAGCTTGATTCTATTTTCCATTTTCTAGTCAGAACTATGGAAGCTGGTGTATTTTAAAAAATAATTTAGACAATTTATAATCATGTTATCTTGGTTCTTCAAATGCTACTGGGTTACAGCTTAGGAAATTCATTCTGTTTAAAATAATGCAAAGACAGTACAGTCTCTGCTGGTGGAAACTCAGTTAAAAGGCTTGTATTCAGCCCTAAATGGGAATCCTGAGGTGAGAACTTACTCCTCAGGATGATGTGCCCATTTTATCATGGCATGGAAGACTGTGGGAGATCACAGAAACTAGTGGGGTCCTCAGTTCCTCCTTTTCCTTGCCCCCCACCCCAATCAACTTCCTTGGTTTGTTAAATTGTCTGTAGTTTCTAGAAGTACCACATATCCTTTATTTTCTTACTGTTAAGAGCCCCAGTCCATTTTTGTTTTGTGTAGCTATCTCCCCTTTTGCTTCTAGGTCATAGCTCAGATATCTATTTCCTATAAGTTCAGGGCCCTTGAATGAGGGGTCTGTACTATTTTCTCCTTGAACGTGCTTCCTAAGCATGGCTTACCCATTTGTCATGTGCCTAGACAAGTGCCACACCTGATAAATGACCAAAGCCAAACCAGGTCCTAGAAAACATCTCCCCTAAGACACGCGGAAAAGTGACTCACCTGCTTTCTCATCACATCTGTGGCCTGCATAATGTACCTAGGAGGGAGCCCGTGGCTTCTTGCTAGAGTGATGGCTTGCTCCAGTGTCACACTCAGGGTACACCTGTGGGCCAAGGTAGTGGAAATCACAGTCAGATTCACTGATCCACTCCTAGAGAAATTTGAATGACCAAAGTCCTCAGAAACCAGACAATCATGATTTCTTTACATGGAACTCCTGTTTTAAAAAAATAGGTCAGAGGGTCTTATTTGTGATAGCCAAAAGCTGGAAACAACCCAGTTGTCCCACAACAGAAGAAAGGATACAGAAAATATAGTTCATTTACACAATGGAATAATATTCAGCTATTAAGAACAAGGACATCTTAAGTTTTGCAGACAAATGAATGGAACTAGAAAATGTCATCCTTAGAGAGTTAATTCAGACCCAAAAGGACATGCATGATATGTACTAATAGGTGATATGAGCCAAAAAAAAAAGAGAAAAAAAACCTAGAGAATACCTAGAATACAATCCACAGAACTCACAAAGGTAAACAAGCCAAAGGGGCCAACTGAGGATGCTTTAATCCCACTTGGGAGAGAGAAGAAAGCAATCATGGGGGTCAGAGGGAGTGAGGGAACTGGGTCAGAGAGGGGATAGGGAGGGGAAAAGGAGAACATGATCAGATATGGGAAGGGGGGTAGGAGAGAAGCCCCGAGGGCCAGCAGAAAGAAGGGAAACAGGCAACCTCAGGAGGTAGGACGTGGGAAGACCCTTCAGAATGTACCAAAGACCTGGGAGGTGAGCAACTCTCAGGACTCAGAGGGAGGAACCTTAGATGAAATGCCCTACAGTGGGAGGAGGGAACCTGTAGAGTCCTCCTCTATTAGAAAGACAGGGCATCAAGTGGAGGGATGGGATTCCCATCTCACAGTCAAAAACTCTAACCCAGATATGTCCCTAACTCTAGGGACAAAAACAGAAAAGAGACTGAAGGAAAGGAGTTCCAGTGATCGGCCCAAATTGGGATCCAGTTCAAGGGAAGGCCCCAAGGCCTGATACTATTACTGATGTTATGGAGTGCTTATAGATGGGAGCCTAGCATGGGTGCCCTTCACAAGGCCCAACAAGCAGCTGAAAGACTCAGATGCAGACATTTGCACCCAACCAATGGACAGAAGCCTGAGGACCCCTGTGGCTGAATTAGGGAAATACTGGGAGAAGCTGAGGAGGAAGGTGACCCCATAGGAAGACCAGCAGTCTCAGCTAACCCAGGACCCGAGATCTCTCAGACACTGAGCCACCAAGAGGGCAGCATGCACAGCTGATATGAGGTCCCTGACACATACATGGCAGAGGACTGCTTGGTCTGTCCTCAGTGAGAGAAAAAGCAACTGACCCTGGAGAGACTGGAGGCCCCAGGGAGTGTGAAGGTCTGCTGGGGTGGGGGTGGGGACATCCTCCTGGAGATGGGGGTCAGGGGAGCAGGGAGGAATGAGATAAGGAACTGTCACAGGGCAGACTCAGAGGGGGTAACAACTACACTATAAAAAAGATTAAATTAATAACAACAACAACAATAATAATAGTTTGATAGAATTAACAGTGAAAAAATAGGTCACAGGACCACATGTTTGGGAATATATGACAAAGAATTTAAACTTAAAATTAGCCTAGCATTGTGAACTATGTATAAAAGACATCTTTTCCATAGAAAATTGAATACCCATATTTATAATAAAAATTTTATTTACACATCTCAATAAGCAACTGGAGAAGTGGCCTCCTTATATTCATTACGGAGAACTCGTCTGAATTCTTCACATGCCAATTGTTTGAAGTTACATAATTAACTTCTAGTTGGACAGGATGTTCACAAGGACTTAGCGTCTGAGTTGATGCAAATTGTTCTGCACAATGTTTTGCATGTACCTGTAGGCACAGAAGGCCAACCACTGGATCTAATGGTTCATATAAAAGGAGAGTCAATTTCATTTAACTGCCTGCCTCCTCAACAGCTACAACCTTTTCGTCCTCAGTAAGGTGTCCTCTGCTCCGATATTAAATCTGGTGACCCTAACAGTTCAATCAATAATGCTCATTACACCGCCAAATGATGCTAAAGAAAGAGAACTCTTGACTTCTTTTCTAGTCCTGAGACATGTCTGCAGTTTCCTAATAAAGCAAGGCTGCCTTTCCTACTGTGAACACAGACACAGGGAGGGATGTGTGTCATCAATTTTTCTAATCATATTACACTGACTATTCTTTGTACTACAAGTTGTAAATAGCAACACATCAAAAACTGCTTGCCAGAAAGATTTTAGTTCAACTGTGCGATCAATGTAGCCAACGGTACACACTGAACAAGGGGCATCAGTGTTACCTCTTTTGTCTGACTCTCTCCCCCTAACTCAGCCTCTGCTGCTGCCCCACACCCCCCCCCCCATTATTTAATAGTGGCTGGGCTAGTGCTACTCACTATGTAGCTCAGGATGACCTAGAACTCATAGCTATTTAAGTGCTGAGATCATGGACATCAGATAGCACATCCGGCTAAGGGGTGCACATGGTTAGAACCAATGAGATATTAAAGAAAAGCTGACCTTCGAAGGGGAATGCATGTTTTTTTTCCCTTAGCCAATCCAAACAACAACAAAATGTCCTGTATATTTTAATGAAGTCCCAGGAGTGACTAAAAAAATTTAAATAACCACTTTCGTTTTTTTGTTTGTTTTTGATTTTTGAGGGTTTTTTTTTGTTTTGTTTTGAAAGAAACAACCATACAAACACTGGATATACTGTCTGTTTCCAATTCGGACTTCCAGGCTCCCCAGGGCTAGTATCTCCATGTACAATATCCCGAATTCCAGCATCCTAAGGGAAGCAGAGACCTGTGCTCCCCGCTCTGTGGGTGATAGGCTATTGTTTGCCTCATAGCGCTTTATTGTCTCTCAACTCTTTTACCTGAAAGTCTGGTGGTAAAATCCAGCATTTGAGTCCTTGTATCTAAGACTCCAACTCCGGAAAGGGGCATGTGGATTTCCCCTAGTGAATAGAGACATATAAGCCCACTGCTGGGATTCACAGGGCACCTTGGGTTTTACAGGTGCTTTGATTACCAGAGGGGACGAGTTTAAAAATCTCAGGCAAGAATAAGAAAATCCATCTGAGAGGCCAGGAGTCAAGTAAGTCCTACTTACTATGAAATTTCTTGCCTGACTAAATACCCCACTTCTAGAAAAATTCATACTTTCAATCATGGACAAAATTTAAAAATATATATATTTTTTACATTATTTTGAGAAAATATGGGCTCCTTTTGTAGCTCCTTCTAGCTGCTATTAAACAAACGAAGTTAAGTAGACTTTTTTCCTTTGTTGACATGAACTAATTTAACATTTAAATTACATAAAAGTGTAAAATTTTAAAGCAAATGATCAATGTTACACATTAGTTTGTTCCTCCTTCATAAGTGGCAGAGAAGCACAGGGAGGAAGCCCCAGTGTGGCCTCAGCAATAAGATGGTCCGAATTTGGATCCTGCCTTACACTTGTGAGGACATGGACTTGGTGAGATGATTAATCCCAGAGCAACTGCTAGTTCCCCATAGAAACAAAAACAAGACAACAGACCCGTGCTTATGATTAATATGTTTCCAGACATCCTATATTGAAAATAGAGGCAACTCATTCCTATTTTACCCACACTTAAAATGATAAACTATAGCTAATAGGCCCAATTTACTTTGAAGGACAGTTTAATTTAGGAGTCTTTGTGTGAAGCATGTGCGTGCGTGCGCACATATCCATATGGAGGTTTTATGTCTTGGTACTTAAGAGTCTTTCACCTTGTGTCTTGTTTTGTTTTGAAATAGATCTTCTCCCTGAGACCTGAAGCTCCTCTGGGGTGTTAACTGGATAGAAGTTCTGACAGACCCACTGGTCTCCGCTTACCCAACACTGGGTATCCGAGTGCACAGTACAACGGCCACAGCTGTATGTGGGTTCTGGGGGTTGAACTCTGGTCCTAGTGTTCACACGGCAAGAACTTTAATGACTAAGCATCTTCGTAGCACCTAACATAGAGGAGTAACTTCATTTCACTCTGGGCTATTTTGTGTGTCCACTTTGTACCAAGTGCCATGAGTTGCCAGAAGAGTCAATCTGTTTCCATGTTGAAAAGCTTCAGTTTCTAAACTGCCTGCCTGAAATGATCCTTTTGCAATTAGAAGGGACTTGGTTAGAGACATTATTACATGCTTCCGTTTTCAATTGCACAATGTGAAATATTTAACTTCATAGGTTCCATCTGCTAATTTCTTCACTCCCCAGCTTCTTCAGTAATAATGTGTAGTCTTGGGTAGCATATTAATGGCTGTTGATTAGTTCTAGAATTGAGCTAGAGAGAGCCAACTTAGGATACGTTCAGGATAGCTTGACTGGAATTATTTAGATGATTCATACTTGCTTCTACATGGTGTTATGGTACTGATATTCTGGTATAACTATGGCTTCCAGAGCATTCTTTCCTTCTTGCCCACTGCACAAAATCTTCCTATTTAAAAAGCAGGGGCAAGAAAGATAGCCCATATCCTGCTCCTCTCGATGGGAAATATGTATGGTCAGAGGAAGCAAGCTGGAAATATAGAAAGCCTGACTATATCTGTGTAATAATGTTTACAACGACAGGGCTTAGTCTCTGTGCTGTGCAATTTCATATGGATTTAAATTAACAAACAAAAGGTGTACAAGCCATTAGCAGTAATGCACCTTTGCTACTAAAACACTTTTCTGAGCTCTCAGTAACTCAAATTAGATCAGGCATGCTAGAAGCTAGAACAAATTTTCTATTCTCTTCATAAAAAAATTATATCACAAAATTATCATAATTTGTTAGGCAATCAAAGGTAGTGCTATAAAAATTGAGGGACAAAGGACAGAACTGGGTCACACAATCATATTTCAACTTTTTTAAGAGTTCTATGTATTAGCTTTTAAGCCTTGTGACTTGTTCTTGTTCTGATACTTGGTAAATACTTTCATTTTTTTTGTCTTCTCATTTTTGTTATTTTTCTTAAAGAAGATACTTACCTTCAGTCCCTAATATCTCCACCTTCCCAGTGACCAGAGTCTTTTACCTCTCACTGTTAGAGGCACAAGATGCTAAGATGAAACTCTGGGCCTGTCTTCAACAGAAGCTCACTGATGTTGGAAAGCTTAGAGCCTCAAAATTGCTTATACGTAAAATGATTTATTTCATCCCTGTATTAATTCCTATCTTCTACACACAAAGGTTGGGATTTTAGACATTCAATCTTCAAGGAAGCAGCTTTTTGCTACATGAAATCCTCCTATTTTAGATGTTTCATGACTCTGATAATAAATTTGACTCAAAAAAATAAATAAATAAAACCCAACAAACAAACTCAAATCCTTGGGGCTTTCTGCATATTTGGTCATTTGCAATAATCCCAGACAAAAACATCAGCTTAATTCTAATTATATCTTCAAATGACTCATTTAATATCTAGTCAGATTGTAGTATAACAGTCTCTCAGTGACAGGTGTGTTAAATTGAACACTTGTGGGTGCGCTGTACCTCCTTAGGGTCACAGTGGTGGTGCTGGAGTTAGAATAAGTCTGATGTGGGACCCAGTGTGGCTGATCAGTGCTGTACAAGATTCCTTTGCTCTCAGTGCACACAGGGACACAGGAGCTGATGTTTTGGTTGTCAGTTAACCATGTGTACTGTCTCTTGGGGCCAGTATTAAACCCTTATTTTTCCTCCACCCCCTGTGTCTGTGTATGTGTGTGTGTCTGTCTGTCTGCATGTGTGTCTGTGTGTCTGTGATTCAGGTCCTCGCTATAACTCAACACAACAAATTCAACACATGAAAGACCAGGTTTATGATAAACAGTTCTAGAATTGTAGCCACAGATTTTCGTAAAGTAGTATCATGTGTATACTCATCTAAAAATCAGATATAGAAAATACAACTCTTACAAGGGGTTCTCGGTAATTTTACACATTTGGAAAATCTTAAGTCACACTGAACACTAATTTAAAACCTTTATCTGTGTCATAACAGATATGAAGAACTCAAAACTGTGCCTAAAATATCCAGTGCCTTCCCTGAGTTATGAGTTATTAGTTATGAGTTATTAATAACTCAAACATAACCTGAACAATGTTTTTTCATCATTGTGCTCTGGTGCACCCGCAAGTCACAGAGACAACAAAAAAGAAAATTCTCTAAGGGCACAGGACTCTGCAGAATCTGAGGAAACCTAGAAAAACATGAATTACATCTGGTATAGCTTTTGATTTATATTTAGAACCCTACAGATCTAGATCTTAGAATATGAAATGATTTCCCCCATTCAGTGGAAGTCTTGGTTATTTCTCCTTTCATTAAAAGCTGAGTCACTTTGTTTAAGTGACTATTGGAATGCATTATTAGGACGCTTCTTGGTGCTGCTTTCTTAGGTAGTAGTTACCTGGGCATTTGAATTGTGGGAAAGTAACCAACACCTATTTCAGCCCCTGGATAATGATGGGGGCAGTGCACAGGAACAAGGACTTCTCTGGTGACTCATCATGTGGCACCTATGGACACACATGTGCTTCTTTTAATAGGTGCAAGACACTGCTGATCACCTGATTTTATACATTACCAAGCATCGCCTATCCTTCTGACCCATTAATTTTAACAATATTTGAGCTAAAGACACAGTTTTACCTGTTATAGTGATGTAAGTGCCTATGCTCAGTTTATAAATCTTTCTCTTGGGCTTTTTTGGTGGGTTTTTTTCCTTTGACTCTAATAAGAAATCTATGAACCAGCTTTGTTAGAGGTTCACCAACTTCAGAAATGAGGCATAAAAATTAATTTATCAAGGACACAGGTTAGAAGGATTTATAAAATGTGGTCCAAACACTGCCCTTTTAACAAGTCCATTCTGCACTGATTTCTGATTGTCTTATAAGGTTCCATTAATTGTGGTGTACTATAATCAATCCCACAGCAACAAGTTTAACTTCTACATCCGCAGGAGATCATTGCATGTGTGCAATGGATTACTACGTCAACAAAGAACATTCTATTTTCTATTTTTAGCTATGTCTTAAATCTCCCCTCTCTACTAGATTACTAATGCCTTGACCATTCTCTGTGGCCTCTTCTCCTTGGATTCCTCCACTGAGATGGTGGACCTCTTAAAGTGCAAATGAAAATGTAGTTATGTGAGTGGTTCAGGTTTCTTGTGTCTTTGGATGAAGTATAAGGTCTTCACAATACAGTGGTTTCTGCTAACTACCATAAGTTTCAACCCCAGTACTTACACTCTCTGCAGTAGCCAGCTCCTACTTTGCACAAACTTTTCATACACTGTCAATGGGCACTGGTTTAAGTACATCCTATATCCTACTAAGCAGGAGGGTGTACATTTAAGAAAACAGATATTAGAGGGATAGGTCTGAGTAGAATTCTGGCTTTGCAGACAGTTCTGTGACCTTAAACAAGCTATTTAATCTCTTTAAATGTCTTTCATTATAAATCTAGCTAAATGATAGGGCAAATCTCAGAGTGATTTTTTTTCAGAATTATATAAAATATACCATCTTATTATTTACCACAGAGCCTATAGAACACAGTATAATGTCAACAACAATCAAATTTCATTAGTGCAAAATAGTAGTTTGGTGACGTAGAACAAGTTAATCTCCTTAAATGCCTTGCCCTATAAATCTAGCTAATAATAGTACATATCTCAGAGTGACTTTTTTCAGGGTTACATAAAAACAACCCATCGTATTATTTATCACCAAGCATGTAGTATATAGTATAGTCTCAACAACTATCAAATTTCATTAAAGTGATCACTATACCATCACCAATAGGCTGGACTTACATCTGTGTTGAATGTAGGTTTTTCAGATTGTAGTCTGATTCCTGCTACTTAGTAGGTATTCAATACATATGTTTTGGAAAAGCATACAAACCCCTAACAAGTACCAATGATATTCAAGCACTTCTAAAATACAAGACTAATTTATTTATAGTCTGGAACTGGCATCTATTGGTAAAAAGGACCCAATCATTAAATCCATTCAGACATGTGGCAGATGCATTGAAAAGATAATACACATTGGCAAAATCAATATTGGTTCCCTGATAGCATATACATAAGATTTGGTTTCATTTCCTTTCCTTCAGATCTGATCATTCTCATCCTTAACATCTGCCAGTTAACATTTTTGGGCGAATTTTGTTTCTACTTGGAACATAAATATCATAGTATTGACTAACTAGTCTTACAACAATGCTGTTGAGAAAAAGTTGCCTTTGAGTAAACCTCACTGGCTACAATAGAATTGCTCCACAAAGCTGTCACCTCTTTTTATTCTGCTTTGAGTTACTTCACTTAAAAGCCTAACCCTCTGGGTTAACCAATATTAAATTGCTGCAGCCCAGCTTTCCTGGGGGGCTCCCTTATTAGGACTAAGTGCAGAGAAGGTGAAGCTTCTCAAGTTTCCTTCCTTGGGGGAGTTCAGAACTCCCACAGTAAAGTTCTACAAAGGGCCTTTTATATTATCAACAAAAGAACAAATGCTAACACCTGCCTCTTTTCATGTCTTAAATTTGCATCTCTATTCTAATGGTTTTTCTTTTGGGGAATAAAAACTTCCTCTATTTGAATTCAAGGGGAATGCTTTTGTTGTCTTAAGTAAGTTTCTGTGATGTTGCAAGGGAAAGTTCTAAAAATAAGCACTAACAAGGTCTAACATTTTGTGTTCTTGGGATACCCCTCCCTTTTTTGCCTATGATGAATCCTTACTGTGATTTCAGATAGTTCCTGCGGGTTCCTCTATTTGGTAGGTAATTTTGAGCAGCGTGTTTTATAGGCTGGAGGTTACAGCCCAGTGTTGAATGCTTGCCTAACATGAATGAGGACCTGGGGTCTGTCAATAGTATTGGAAAAATGGAAGAAAAACAGCAGTGAGATGTGCTTCATATTTCTAATTGTGCAATAAGGGGATGAATGGATTTACTATCAACATCACAGATCTCTAGGAAAAACCAGAGTGCCTGCAGTACCTAGGTCCTCTCACTGCTCCTTTGATCTTCACACTCCCACTGTAACAAAGAATTTACCATTCACATCTCATCCTTGAGGCTGTAAGAGATCAGGTTACACAACCATTTACTTACTTTAATAGCAAGTTAAGTAACAGGATCCAACCATTTTCTGATTCAAAACCCAACAAACTTTTCACTATATGAAATTCATATCCCATAGTTAATGCCTTTAGAGTTACCAACATCCATAATTCAACAACCACAATCTTGGGCCCAAGCATTTGTGTTCTATATGCATTGTTTTGCTACAGATAAATCTAAGAAGCTCAGATTGCTTCTCAATGGAAGTAGACCCTGTCCTACTAAAATGTGCTCAGGATTAGAAGGGAACCACACTCAGGTGTGTAGATTGGAAAGCAATCAAATAGTGAGGATAAACAGACACGATAATGTGTCCCTTTCAACCAGGGAATTGTATTCTGCTGTAGAAAATGCACTGCTCTGTGCAAAGCATGTTCCACTCCCTCCATGATCACACTTACTCTAACTTCTAATTATATTTAATCATGGTGTATGGAGCACCACTGTTAAAGTCCCCTGACAAGTGGAGCGAAGCACCCTATTGAAGAAACCAATTTGTTCTTGTTGCATGGCTCTATTTTCCTCCTTGCTTTTATTACCTTACACAGAGGAAAATTGTACACCTGAGGGCCAAAGGCAGCATGTTAAACACCCAAGTGGCTACAGTGGTTCTCCAAAGTCAGAGCCTTTGCACAATTAATACGGAGAGCCAGATGCTGACCTATTGATATTTCTCATCCAGTTCACCATTAGTAATTCTTCTGTGACAAATGAAAACCTTGATAAAAATTACTACACATTGATGGGGATTTCAGAACAATAGTATTTGTGTAATAGGATCCCCTTTCTTAATGAAGCACACAAATGCTTTTTGGTGTGGAAAAAAATTCTAAAACTAAATCAAATTGGGCACTGTTTCTATTTTTTTGAGAGGTAATCTCTGGGCACCTCCTGAGGTTTTCAGCATTATCACTTGCTCCTTGTCAAACAGACAGGTCTGGTGAAATCTGCTGTGATGTCTAGATTGGAACCTTAGAGGGATGAAAGGTTAATGGATCAGCAGAGACATGACAGGCAGAGCAGAGGACAGCACTGTGAACTCAAGAAAACAGAGTGCAGGAGTGATGAGCCATAGCCAGGGTAGGATCCTGACAGTAGAGGTATTGACTACTCCACTCCCTCTACCTATCTCAAGGCCAAAATACAGTGGTGTTTAAGGGGGAATCTTTCCAGCCCTGCAAGGAAATTAAACAGGAAATTCTCATTAAAGATAATGACATAATCTATTATAACTTCCAACAAAAACTCCTGAAATTTTCCATATGTATCTTTTTTGGTTTTGTTTTGTTTTTGTATGTTCATGAAAGAGTTTCTCTGCCTTGGAACTCACTCTGTAGACCAGGCAGGCCTTGAACTCAGAGATCTGCCTTTCTCTGTCTCCCAAGTGCTGGGATTAAAGGCATGAGCCACCACTGCCTGGCCTTCATATATCCCCAGCTACACAACTCCTAGGCATATACCCCAAAATGCTCCAATATATAACAAGGACACATGTGCCACTGTGCTAATAGCAGCCTTATTTATAATAGCCAGAAGCTGGAGAGAACCCAGATGTCTTTTAACAGAGGAATGGACAGAAAAAAATGTGGTACATCTACACAATGGAGTACTACTCAGCTATTAAAAACAATGACTTCGACACCCTCGGATCCCGGCCCGCAGCAGCTCTCTGCTCCGAGACCCTGTGAGAGAGAGACCCAACCGCCTGGTCAGGTGGGCACTCCTGAGGCTGCAGAGCGGAAGAGACCACCAACACTGCTCACCCCTGCCCACATCCCTGGCCCAAGAGGAAACTGTATAAGGCCTCTGTGGTCCCGTGGGGGAGCGGCAGGACCCCTGCCAGAGACACCGCCGGACCCTGAAGGAAACAGATCGGATAAACAGTTCTCTGCACCCAAATCCCGTGGGAGGGAGAGCTAAACCTTCAGAGAGGCAGACAAGCCTGGGAAACCAGAAGAGACTGCTCTCTGCACACACATCTCGGACGCCAGAGGAAAAAGCCAAAGACCATCTGGAACCCTGGTGCACTGAAGCTCCCGGAAGGGGCGGCACAGGTCTTCCTGGTTGCTGCCGCTGCAGAGAGCCCCTGGGCAGCACCCCACGAGCGAACTTGAGCCTCAGGACCACAGGTAAGACCAACTTTTCTGCTGCAAGAAAGCTGCCTGGTGAGCTTGGGACACACGGAAGCAGAATTCCTCTAGGACCGGGCACGTTCTGTGTTTACCGGAAGTCCCACACCCTCGGATCCCGGCCCGCAGCAGCTCTCTGCTCCGAGACCCTGTGAGAGAGAGACCCAACCGCCTGGTCAGGTGGGCACTCCTGAGGCTGCAGAGCGGAAGAGACCACCAACACTGCTCACCCCTGCCCACATCTCTGGCCCAAGAGGAAACCGTATAAGGCCTCTGGGCTCCCGTGGGGGAGGGCCCAGGAGCGGCAGGACCCCTGCCAGAGACACCGCCGGACCCTGAAGGAAACAGACCGGATAAACAGTTCTCTGCACCCAAATCCCGTGGGAGGGAGAGCTAAATCTTCAGAGAGGCAGACAAGCCTGGGAAATCAGAAGAGACTGATCTCTGTACATACATCTCGGACGCCAGAGGAAAACACCAAAGGCCATCTGGAACCCTGGTGCACTGAAGCTCCCGGAAGAGGCGGCACAGGTATTCCTGGTTGCTGCCGCCACAGAGAGCCCGTGGGCAGCACCCCACAAGCGAACTTGAGCCTCGGGACCACAGGTAAGACCAACTTTTCTGCTGCAAGAAAGCTGCCTGGTGAACTCAAGACACAGGCCCACAGGAACAGCTGAAGACCTGTAGAGAGGAAAAACTACACACCCGAAAGCAGAACACTCTGTTCCCATAACTGGCTGAAAGAAAACAGGAAAACAGGTCTACAGCACTCCTGACACACAGGCTTATAGGACAGTCTAGCCACTGTCAGAAATAGCAGAACAAAGTAACACTAGAGATAATCTGATGGCGAGAGGCAAGCGCAGGAACCAAAGCAACAGAAACCAAGACTACATGGCATCATCGGAGCCCAATTCTCCCACCAAAACAAACATGGAATATCCAAACACACCAGAAAAGCAAGATCTAGTTTCAAAATCATATTTGATCATGATGGTGGAGGACTTCAAGAAAGATGTGAAGAACTCCCTTAGGGAAACACAGGAAAACATTAATAAACAAGTAGAAGCCTACAGAGAGGAATCGCAAAAATCCCTGAAAGAATTCCAGGAAAACACAATCAAACAGTTGAAGGAATTAAAAATGGAAATAGAAGCAATCAAGAAAGAACACATGGAAACAACCCTGGATATAGAAAACCAAAAGAAGAGACAAGGAGCTGTAGATACAAGCTTCACCAAAAGAATACAAGAGATGGAGGAGAGAATATCAGGAGCAGAAGATTCCATAGAAATCATTGACTCAACTGTCAAAGATAATGTAAAGCGGAAAAAGCTACTGGTCCAAAACATACAGGAAATCCAGGACTCAATGAGAAGATCAAACCTAAGGATAATAGGTATAGAAGAGAGTGAAGACTCCCAGGTCAAAGGACCAGTAAATATCTTCAACAAAATCATAGAAGAAAACTTCCCTAATCTAAAAAAAGAGATACCCATAGGCATACAAGAAGCCTACAGAACTCCAAATAGATTGGACCAGAAAAGAAACACCCCCCGTCACATAATAGTCAAAACACCAAACGCACAAAATAAAGAAAGAATATTAAAAGCAGTAAGGGAAAAAGGTCAAGTAACATATAAAGGCAGACCTATCAGAATCACACCAGACTTCTCGCCAGAAACTATGAAGGCCAGAAGATCCTGGACTGATGTCATACAGACCCTAAGAGAACACAAATGCCAGCCCAGGTTACTGTATCCTGCAAAACTCTCAATTAACATAGATGGAGAAACCAAGATATTCCATGACAAAACCAAATTTACACAATATCTTTCTACAAATCCAGCACTACAAAGGATAATAAATGGTAAAGCCCAACGTAAGGAGGCAAGTTATACCCTAGAAGAAGCAAGAAACTAACCGTCTTGGCAATAAAACAAAGAGAATGAAAGCACACAAACAGAACCTCACATCCAAATATGAATATAACAGGAAGCAATAATCACTATTCCTTAATATCTCTCAACATCAATGGCCTCAACTCCCCAATAAAAAGACATAGATTAACAAACTGGATACGCAATGAGGACCCTGCATTCTGCTGCCTACAGGAAACACACCTCAGAGACAAAGACAGACATTACCTCAAAGTGAAAGGCTGGAAAACAATTTTCCAAGCAAATGGTCAAAAGAAGCAAGCTGGAGTAGCCATTCTAATATCAAATAAAATCAATTTTCAACTAAAAGTCATCAAAAAAGATAAGGAAGGACACTTCATATTCATCAAAGGAAAAATCCACCAAGATGAACTCTCAATCCTAAATATCTATGCCCCAAATACAACGGCACCTACATACATAAAAGAAACCTTACTAAAGCTCAAAACACACATTGCACCTCACACAATAATAGTGGGAGATTTCAACACCCCACTCTCATCAATGGACAGATCATGGAAACAGAAATTGAACAGAGATGTAGACAGACTAAGAGAAGTCATGAGCCAAATGGACTTAACGGATATTTATAGAACATTCTATCCTAAAGCAAAAGGATATACCTTCTTCTCAGCTCCTCATGGTACTTTCTCCAAAATTGACCATATAATTGGTCAAAAAACGGGCCTCAACAGGTACAGAAAGATAGAAATAATCCCATGCGTGCTATCGGACCACCACGGCCTAAAACTGCTCTTCAATAACAATCAAGGAAGAATGCCCGCATACACTTGGAAATTGAACAATGCTCTACTCAATGATAACCTGGTCAAGGAAGAAATAAAGAAAGAAATTAAAAACTTTTTAGAATTTAATGAAAATGAAGGTACAACATACCCAAACTTATGGGACACAATGAAAGCTGTGCTAAGAGGAAAACTCATAGTGCTGAGTGCCTGCAGAAAGAAACAGGAAAGAGCATATGTCAGCAGCTTGACAGCACACCTAAAAGCTCTAGAACAAAAAGAAGCACATACACCCAGGAGGAGTAGAAGGCAGGAAATAATCAAACTCAGAGCGGAAATCAACCAAGTAGAAACAAAAAGGACCATAGAAAGAATCAACAGAACCAAAAGTTGGTTCTTTGAGAAAATCAACAAGATAGATAAACCCTTAGCCAGACTAACGAGAGGACACAGAGAGTGCGTCCAAATTAACAAAATCAGAAATGAAAAGGGAGACATAACAACAGATTCAGAGGAAATTCAAAAAATCATCAGATCTTACTATAAAAACCTATATTCAACAAAACTTGAAAATCTTCAGGAAATGGATAATTTCCTAGACAGATATCAGGTACCGAAGTTAAATCAGGAACAGATAAACCAGTTAAACAACCCCATAACTCCTAAGGAAATAGAAGCAGTCATTAAAGGTCTCCCAACCAAAAAGAGCCCAGGTCCAGACGGGTTTAGTGCAGAATTCTACCAAACCTTCATAGAAGACCTCATACCAATATTATCCAAACTATTCCACAAAATTGAAACAGATGGATCACTACCGAATACCTTCTACGAAGCCACAATTACTCTTATACCTAAACCACACAAAGACACAACAAAGAAAGAGAACTTCAGACCAATTTCCCTTATGAATATCGATGCAAAAATACTCAATAAAATTCTGGCAAACCGAATCCAAGAGCACATCAAAACAATCATCCACCATGACCAAGTAGGCTTCATCCCAGGCATGCAGGGATGGTTTAATATAGGGAAAACCATCAACGTGATCCATTATATAAACAAACTGAAAGAACAAAAACCACATGATCATTTCATTAGACGCTGAGAAAGCATTTGACAAAATTCAACACCCCTTCATGATAAAAGTCCTGGAGAGAATAGGAATTCAAGGCCCATACCTGAACATAGTAAAAGCCATATACAGCAAACCAGTTGCTAACATTAAACTAAATGGAGAGAAACTCGAAGCAATCCCACTAAAATCAGGGACTAGACAAGGCTGCCCACTCTCTCCCTACTTATTCAATATAGTTCTTGAAGTTCTAGCCAGAGCAATCAGACAACAAAAGGAGGTCAAGGGGATACAGATCGGAAAAGAAGAAGTCAAATTATCACTGTTTGCAGATGATATGATACTGTATTTAAGTGATCCCAAAAGTTCCACCAGAGAACTACTAAAGCTGATAAACAACTTCAGCAAAGTGGCTGGGTATAAAATTAACTCAAATAAATCAGTAGCCTTCCTCTACACAAAAGAGAAACAAGCCGAGAAAGAAATTAGGGAAACGACACCCTTCATAATAGACCCAAATAATATAAAGTACCTCGGTGTGACTTTAACCAAGCAAGTAAAAGATCTGTACAATAAGAACTACAAGACACTGAAGAAGGAAATTGAAGAAGACCTCAGAAGATGGAAAGATCTCCCATGCTCATGGATTGGCAGGATTAATATAGTAAAAATGGCCATTTTACCAAAAGCAATCTACAGATTCAATGCAATCCCCATCAAAATACCAATCCAATTCTTCAAAGAGTTAGACAGAACAATTTGCAAATTCATCTGGAATAACAAAAAACCCAGGATAGCTAAAGCTATCCTCAACAATAAAAGGACTTCAGGGGGAATCACTATCCCTGAACTCAAGCAGTATTACAGAGCAATAGTGATAAAAACTGCATGGTATTGGTACAGAGACAGACAGATAGACCAATGGAATAGAATTGAAGACCCAGAAATGAACCCACACACCTATGGTCACTTGATTTTTGACAAAGGAGCCAAAACCATCCAATGGAAAAAAGATAGCATTTTCAGCAAATGGTGCTGGTTCAACTGGAGGGCAACATGTAGAAGAATGCAGATCGATCCATGCTTATCACCCTGTACAAAGCTTAAGTCCAAGTGGATCAAGGACCTCCACATCAAACCAGACACACTCAAACTAATAGAAGAAAAACTAGGGAAGCATCTGGAACACATGGGCACTGGAAAAAATTTCCTGAACAAAACACCAATGGCTTATGCTCTAAGATCAAGAATCGACAAATGGGATCTCATAAAACTACAAAGCTTCTGTAAGGCAAAGGACACGGTGGTTAGGACAAAACGGCAACCAACAGATTGGGAAAAGATCTTTACCAATCCTATAACAGATAGAGGCCTTATATCCAAAATATACAAAGAACTCAAGAAGTTAGACCGCAGGGAAACAAATAACCCTATTAAAAAATGGGGTTCAGAGCTAAACAAAGAATTCACAGCTGAGGAATGCCGAATGGCTGAGAAACACCTAAAGAAATGTTCAACATCTTTAGTCATAAGGGAAATGCAAATCAAAACAACCCTGAGATTTCACCTCACACCAGTGAGAATGGCTAAGATCAAAAACTCAGGGGACAACAGATGCTGGCGAGGATGTGGAGGAAGAGGAACACTCCTCCATTGTTGGTGGGATTGCAAACTGGTACAACCATTCTGGAAATCAGTCTGGAGAATCCTCAGAAAATTGGACATTGAACTGCCTGAGGATCCAGCTATACCTCTCTTGGGCATATACCCAAAAGATGCCCCAACATATAAAAAAGACACGTGCTCCACTATGTTCATTGCAGCCGTATTTATAATAGCCAGAAGCTGGAAAGAACCCAGATGCCCTTCAACAGAGGAATGGATACAGAATATGTGGTACATCTACACAATGGAATATTACTCAGCTATCAAAAACAACGACTTTATGAAATTCGTAGGCAAATGGTTGGAACTGGAAAACATCATCCTGAGTGAGCTAACCCAATCACAGAAAGACATACATGGTATGCACTCATTGATAAGTGGCTATTAGCCCAAATGCTTGAATTACCCTAGATGCCTAGAGCAAATGAAACTCAAGACGGATGATCAAAATGTGAATGCTTCACTCCTTCTTTAAAAGGGGAACAAGAATACCCTTGGCAGGGAAGAGAGAGGCAAAGATTAAAACAGAGACTGAAGGAACACCCATTCAGAGCCTGCCCCACATGTGGCCCATACATATATAGCCACCCAATTAGACAAGATGGATGAAGCAAAGAAGTGCAGACCGACAGGAGCGGGATGTAGATCGCTCCTAAGAGACACAGCCAGAATACAGCAAATACAGAGGTGAATGCCAGCAGCAAACCACTGAACTGAGAATAGGACCCCCGTTGAAGGAATCAGAGAAAGAACTGGAAGAGCTTGAAGGGGCTCGAGACTCCATATGTACAACAATGCCAAGCAACCAGAGCTTCCAGGGACTAAGCCACTACCTAAAGACTATGCATGGACTGACTCTGGACTCTGACCTCATAGGTAGCAATGAATATCCTAGTAAGAGCACCAGTGGAAGGGGAAGCCCTGGGTCCTGCTAAGACTGAACCCCCAGTGAACTAGACTCGTGGGGGGAGGGCGGCAATGGGGGGAGGGTTGGGAGGGGAACACCCATAAGGAAGGGGAGGGAGGAGGGGGATGTTTGCCCGGATACCGGGAAAGGGAATAACACTTGAAATGTATATAAGAAATACTCAAGTTAATAAAAAAAATATAAAAAAAAACAATGACTTCATGAAATTCATAGGCAAATAGATGGAACTAGAAAATATCATCGTGAATAAGGTAACCCAGTCACAAAAGAAATTACATGGTATGCACTCACTTATCAATGGATATTATCCCCAAAACTCCAAATATCCAAAATACAATTCATAGACCACAGGAAGCTAAAGAAGAAGGAAGACCAAAATGTGGATACTTCAGTCCTTCTCAGAAGGGAGAATAAAATACTCAAGGGAGGAAATACAGAGACAAAGTTTTGAGCAGAGACTGAAGCAAAGGCCATCCAGAAACTGCCATACTTGGGGATACATCCCATATACAGACACCAAACCAGAGACTATTGTGGATTCCAAGAAGTGCTTGCTGACAGGAGCCTGTTATAAATGTCTCCTGAGAGGCTCTGCCAGAGCCCGCCAAAGACTGAGCATGGGGTCTCCAATGGAGTAGTTAGAGAAAGGACTGAAGGAGCTGAAGGGGTTTGCAACGCCATAGGGCGAACAACAGTATCAACCAACCAGAGCCCCCAGAGCTCCCAGGGACTAAATCACCATTCCAAGAGTACACAGGGATGAACTTATGGCTCCAGCTATATATGTAGCAGACAATGGCCTTGTCTGGCATCAGTGGGAGCAGAGGCCCTTGGTCCTGTGAAGACTCTGTGCCCCTGTGTAGGAAAATGCCAGGGTGGGAAGCAAGGCATGGGTGGATGTGGGAGCACACTCATAGAAGCAAGGGAGGGGGGACTGGAAAGGGGGATAACATTTGAAAAGTTAAAAAAATGCAATTAAAAAAAAACAACCATAAACAAACACATGCACTAATCTTGTCTCCTCCTATTCCAACACACACATATATTTGTAACCAGCCTTGCTCCCTGTGAAGACCAGCATCAAGGTGTTCACTCATTTGGCATCAGGTAACTAAGGCACTTGGAGGAAGTGTTGGCTGTGCAAGGATGTGCAGGTACTGAGCCTGACACCAGGTATCCCCAGTGCTGTGCACACCTAGTATGAATCTGTTCCTCCACATTGTACACTCCCAGGCTTGGGTTCTCTGTCCCACACATTTCATCTCTACTTTGCTTTGGGAGTTTGACTGAATACAGTTTAAATAATATAAAACTTTATTTGCTTATGGAGGTTTTTTAAAATTTTTAAATAGAGTGTACTATACATACACTCTAAGCTTCATATGGAAGCCCCCAAGAAAGAACAGTGCCTGCTGACATTTTCTCTATCTTTCTGAGTTGGAACAAGTGAGGCTTTGCTGCCTGCATCCTGGGATGCCATGATTACCTAAGCCAGGTTACCTTGAATGCTCTACTTTCCTAAGAGTCTACATGACCTAATCTGAGCCTATTTGTCAATTTGTCCTTTGATGTCATATTAATGACAGAATAAAATATACTAAGAAAGAGTCCTTCAAAACTTCAAAGTGGTTCTTACAAATGGTGGTTCATGTTATCTGAGAAACACTTTTCTAACTTTTTAACCAAAATTCACCATACTGTTTATCTTGCTTTGAAATGAAAACTATTCCATTGGAGGCACTGCTAACACTGATTTCCTTGGAGTTGCTTTTAAATGTCACTGTCTGGATTTGATTTCCTTAACAAATACTGTAGTCATACTTTGGGTCCTGTACCATGCTTATACAACTGGGCTTCTGTTGGTGAGTGTAGGGTAAGGTATGACCCCATGACTCCAACAAAGTCTTGAAATATTAATTAGGAAATGTCAGCTCAATTTCCTAATAAATGCATTTTGGAAATGGACCCTTCAGTTTCCTAAAACTATATATATATATTCATATATATATATATGAATTCATATATATATATTCTTTCTACAGCTAATCGTAAGTAAAACAATTGTTCCCTTCAATTTTTGCTATCTTGTTTGAAATATCTAATGTCATATATATATATGAATATATTCTTTCTACAGCTAATAATAAAAATAGCCTGCTGCTGAATATGTGTGCCAAAAGAGGCCCATAAGCATTTAACAATGGTAACCAGCTGGCCTTAGCATGCATTGTGCCTTCCTCATACTTGTGGGCAGTTCTTCACACAGAGTATTATGATACGGTGGAGCCTGGGAAGTCAAAGGCTCATCTGACTGCTTCTACTGGTAAAAGGCTAGGAATATTACCTAAAAATGGATGTGCTGATTCTTGAAGAAACTTAGTCTCACCAGAAATCATGACAGCAGAAAGTCATTTCTTTATACAGAAGAATTTGACCAGGCACTTCACGGGCCTGTCAAGTCCTTAACCCTGAACTCAAATCCCTTATCATCTACTGGCACAGCCACACCAAGATACCATGGATCACCCACTACTGAAACTCAGATCAAGATGAGTACAAAGATAGGTTCCTAAGAGACACACTATGATCACAGACACCTTGTCTTCACTGGGAAGTTTTTAAACACGTGTCCTTTCAAGAAGTTTTCTACTGGTGGGTTCCCAGCATGTGACAAAGAAGACACAAACAGAGTAGAAGAGAAAAGCATCTTTGTGGATTTAGAAACATATTTGGGGCTTTGCAACATTTGTAAGGTCCTGATTTACATTTGTTAAAGGGAAAATGATGACTGTTAGGCAGAGTGGAAATAAGGAACACGAACAAACAAAAACAAACAAACAAACAAAATACACTCCAATGGGAAATAAAAGTTGCAAGCTTTTTGATTACCTGTAACAAATAACTGGTATGGATACAAAGTAGAACTTGAAAGCCACAGAGCTGATTTAATACCATTAAATGTTCCATTTGGAAAAATAAAACTCACTCCATCTATAGGCAGGTAACAACACAGTAGAAGTAACATCTCTCTGTAGGAAATGAAATTCATAAGACAGCTAATACTTCCATTTGTTAGCACAAAAGTATAAATTAAAGCAATACAGGAATGTAATTGCTCCTCTATTAGAGGCAATATGCAGATGAGTTACATTAACCTCTTCAGACAAGTCAACGAAAGCCAGGATAACCCACTCAACTTCTGTTATATTGAGAGTCATTTGTTTTGGACCCTTAACTGCAATGTATTTAACTAGAAAGCTTTTTATTTTGTGACACAGTAATCCTAACTAGAAGATGGGCTATTTTAACTTAAGAGATAGCAACATATAAAAGTGTGCCTCTGTGCCAGTCCTACATGCCACCACGGGGGGTGGGGTGGATAATCATTAAACAAGACATTAGTAATCAACGGCAGACTCATGGATTGAACATTAAATGGACAGGATGGAAATGCATCTTCTGTGCTACTACAACAATGTACAAGATAGGGTGATTTTTAAATACATTCAGTTCTTAAAATTGAGGCTGAGGCAGAAGTCCAAGGTTGAGGAGCTTCCACTTGGTCTGTACATTCTGGCTGCATGATCTCCCACTGAAAGCAAATGGCAAGGACTGGAGAACTAAAGGAGCCAAACTTACTGTAACAACCCTTTCCTACAAACTAACCCACTTAACATGGGGCATAATGAGCTCTTACTAAGACCATCATACCCTAATAAAGCACTGTGCAAGTGTGTAGTCCTTAGTGATCAGGGAAATGCAAGTCAAAATGACCTGAGATTCCACCGTACACCAATCAGAATGGCTAAGATCAAAAGTCAGGTGACAGCACATGTTGGCGAGGATGTGGAGAAAGAGGAACATTCTTCCGTTGCTGGTGGGATTGCAAACTGGTACAACCACTCTGAAAATCAATCTGGAGGTTCCTCAGAGAATTGGAAATAGATCTACCTGGAGACCCATCAATACCACCATGCTCCACCATGCTACAGGGGTATGTGTGCCACTATGTTCATAGCATCCCTGTTTGTGATAACCAGAAGCTGGTAACAACCCAGATGTCCCATGACAGGAGAATGGATACAAAAAATATGTTTCGTTTACACAATGAATCACAAATGGACTATGAATGAACTACAAATTTAAGAACAAGGATATCCTGAGTTTTGCAGGCAAATGGATGGAACTAGAAAATATCATCCTGAATGAGGTAATTCGGATCCAAAGGGACATGCACGGTATGTACTCACTAATAAGTGAATGTTAGCCAAAAATGTACAGAATACCCAAGATATAGTCCACAGAACTCAAAAATGTCAACAAGCTGAAGGGCCCAAGTCCCACTTGGGAGGGAGAGAAAGCAACTACAATGCAGAAGTGGGGGAGGTACCTAGGAGGGAAAGGGAATGGGGTTGCAGGGTAGTGGGGGCATGATTTGGAATTGAGTGGGGGGAAAGGACTGAAGCCCTGAGGGCCAGCCGTAAGAATGGAAACAGGCAACCTCGGGAGGAAGGAGGTTGGGGTACCCTTCAGAATGTACCAGAAACTTGGGAGGTGAGTGACTTTCAGGACTCAAACAGAGGGACCTTAGATGAATACTTTACAGTGTGCAGAAGGAACTTGTAGAACCTACCTCTAGCAGAAAGACAGGGCATCAAGTAAGGTTGGGGTTGCCAACTCACAGTCAAAACACTGTCCCATTTTTCCTGTCTGAAAGAATTGCAGGGATGGAAATGGAGAGGAGGCTGAGGAAAAGAAGGCCCAGAGACAGGCCCAAGGGGAAGGCCCAAGTCCTGACACTATTACTGAGGCTATGGAGTGCTTCCAAAAAGGGACCAATCATGACTGCCCTCGGAAAAACCCAAAAAGCAGCTGAGTCAGATGCAGAAATTTGCACCTAAATAATGGACAGAAGCTGCTGACCCCTGTGGTTGAATTAGGGAAAAGCTGGAAGAAACTGAGGAAGAGGAGGAGGATGACCCTGTAGGAGGAACAGCAGTGTCAATTAACCTGGACATCTGAGATCTCTCAGACACTGGGCCACTAACCATACACTAGCTGAGATGAGGACACCAACACATATACAGCAGCGGACTCCTGTGTCTGGGTTCAGTCAGAGAAGATGCACCTAACCCTCAAGAGACTGGAGGCCCCAGGGTGGTTAGAGTTCTGGTGGGGGATGGGAAGATGAGGACATCCTCCTGTAGCCAGGGGAGCAGGAAGGATGTATGGGATGTGGAACAGTCAGAGGGTGGACCAGGAGAAGGATAAAATCTGGAGTGTAAAAATGAAAGATTAAATTAAATTGAAAAAAAAAAAAAGAAATCATGAGAAGATTCACAATGGAAAAGGTGGACATACAAGGAGGAAACGCTACATTACCTTTCATCATATTTATAGTTTTTAAAAGGCAAAACCTCATCTTAAAGATAGATCACCCTTATTCCCTTCCTCGACTGGATGGCAACGAGAGGCTTATGCATCAGGGAGAGGAAGTGGGGAGCTTCCATGGGGACAAGGATGGACACCTTGGGGAAAATCAATAGAAACAAAGCAAGCTGAGTGCTAGGAGACTTTCATAATTCATCTTAAACTCCATTCTCTTAGCCCCGCATATGCATTATTAAACATGCAGAGCTTATGTTGTGGGGAATTAAGTCTGTCCTTCCTTCTAAAACCCACTTTTTTTTTGCTCCCAATAATAAAGTATTTAGATACACCCCTTTACCCAGTGAATGAAAATGCAGTAGAGTAAATCAAATGGACATTACAAAGTTCACCTATTTCTCATCTTTATTTTAAAAATAAATGTTAAAAATATCTGATTTGCCATTTGATTAACACTGAATTTGTGCTCTCTCGGTGGGGGTGGGGTGGAAAGCAGATGGGAAGCTTCCTTGTTCAGTGGCTCCTGCAGGTCTCCTTTGCTTCCTTCCTAGCTGCCTAAATTAGAATTACTAAAGGATTATTTTAGGAACAGCCTTCTGTGGAATTTTCAATTCCAATGTAAATTGGCCCCTATTTTATTCTACAGAAAAAAATCTAAGCAAGTCCTTCATGGAAGAAAATGAAAATTTATGTGAAAGTCACAAGTTACTCTGTGAAATACAAAATAAAACGTAATTTTAAAATAGTTTTAAATTGAAATTCAGCATCTGTCCACAGTTTAGTAAATATCTCTTGAGGGGAATAACCCAAACCCTTACTGATTTTTATTTGTAAAAGTGGAGTAGACCTGAAGTCCCACACCCGCGGAACCCGGCCCGCAGCAGCTCTCTGCTCCCAGACCCGGTGAGAGAGAGACCCAACCGCCTGGTCAGGTGGGCACTCCTGAGGCTGCAGAGCAGAAGAGACCACCAACACTGCTCACCCCTGCCCACATCCCTGGCCCAAGAGGAAACTGTATAAGGCCTCTGGGCTCCCGTGGAGGAGGGCCCAGGAGCGGCAGGACCCCTGCCAGAGACACCTCCGGACCCTGAAGGAAACAGACCGGATAAACAGTTCTCTGCACCCAAATCCCATGGGAGGGAGAGCTAAACCTTCAGAGAGGCAGACAAGCCTGGGAAATCAGAAGAGACTGCTCCCTGCACACACATCTCAGACGCCAGAGGAAAAAGCCAAAGACCATCTGGAACCCTGGTGCACTGAAGCTCCCGGAAGGGGCCACACAGGTCTTCCTGGTTGCTGCCGCTGCAGAGAGCCCCTGGGCAGCACCCCACAAGCAAACCTGAGCCTCGGGACCACAGGTAAGGCCAAATTTTCTGCTGCAAGAAAGCTGCCTGGTGAACTCAAGACACAGGCCCACAGGAACAGCTGAAGACCTGTAGAGAGGAAAAACTACACGCCCGAAAGCAGAACACTCTGTCCCCATAACTGACTGAAAGAGAGGAAAACAGGTCTACAGCACTCCTGACACACAGGCTTATAGGACAGTCTAGCCACTGTCAGAAATAGCAGAACAAAGTAACACTAGAGATAATCTGATGGCGAGAGGCAAGCGCAGGAACCCAAGCAACAGAAACCAAGACTACATGCCATCATCGGACCCCAATTCTCCCAACAAAACAAACATGGAATATCCAAACACACCAGAAAAGCAAGATCTAGTTACAAAATCATATTTGATCATGATGCTGGAGGACTTCAAGAAAGACATGAACACACTTAGGGAAACACAGGAAAACATTAATAAACAAGTAAAAGCCTACAGAGAGGAATCGCAAAAATCCCTGAAAGAATTCCAGGAAAACACAAACAAACAGTTGAAGGAATTAAAAATGGAAATAGAAGCAATCAAGAAAGAACACATGGAAACAACCCTGGATATAGAAAAACAAAAGAAGAGACAAGGAGCTGTAGATACAAGCTTCACCAACAGAATACAAGAGATGGAAGAGAGAATCTCAGGAGCAGAAGATTCCATAGAAATCATTGACTCAACTGTCAAAGATAATGTAAAGCGGAAAAAGCTACTGGTCCAAAACATACAGGAAATCCAGGACTCAATGAGAAGATCAAACCTAAGGATAATAGGTATAGAAGAGAGTGAAGACTCCCAGCTCAAAGGACCAGTAAATATCTTCAACAAAATCATAGAAGAAAACTTCCCTAACCTAAAAAAAGAGATACCCATAGACATACAAGAAGCCTACAGAACTCCAAATAGATTGGACCAGAAAAGAAACACCTCCCGTCACATAATTGTCAAAACACCAAACGCACAAAATAAAGAAAGAATATTAAAAGCAGTAAGGGAAAAAGGTCAAGTAACATATAAAGGCAGACCTATCAGAATCACACCAGACTTCTCGCCAGAAACTATGAAGGCCAGAAGATCCTGGACTGATGTTATACAGACCCTAAGAGAACACAAATGCCAGCCCAGGTTACTGTATCCAGCAAAACTCTCAATTAACATTGATGGAGAAACCAAGATATTCCATGACAAAACCAAATTTACACAATATCTTTCTACAAATCCAGCACTACAAAGGATAATAAATGGTAAAGCCCAACATAAGGAGGCAAGCTATACCCTAGAAGAAGCAAGAAACTAATCGTCTTGGCAACAAAACGAAGAGAATGAAAGCACACAAACATAACCTCAAATCCAAATATGAATATAACGGGAAGCAATAATCACTATTCCTTAATATCTCTCAATATCAATGGCCTCAACTCCCCAATAAAAAGACATAGATTAACAAACTGGATACGCAACGAGGACCCTGCATTCTGCTGCCTACAGGAAACACACCTCAGAGACAAAGACAGACACTACCTCAGAGTGAAAGGCTGGAAAACAACTTTCCAAGCAAATGGTCAGAAGAAGCAAGCTGGAGTAGCCATTCTAATATCAAATAAAATCAATTTCCAACTAAAAGTCACCAAAAAAATAAGGAAGGACACTTCATATTCATCAAAGGAAAAATCAACCAAGATGAACTCTCAATCCTAAATATCTATGCCCCAAATACAAGGGCACCTACATATGTAAAAGAAATCTTACTAAAGCTCAAAACACACATTGCACCTCACACAATAATAGTGGGAGATTTCAACACCCCACTCTCATCAATGGACAGATCATGGAAACAGAAATTAAACAGTGATGTCGACAGACTAAGAGAAGTCATGAGCCAAATGGACTTAACGGATACTTATAGAACATTCTATCCTAAAGCAAAAGGATATACCTTCTTCTCAGCTCCTCATGGTACTTTCTCCAAAATTGACCATATAATTGGTCAAAAAACGGGCCTCAACAGGTACAGAAAGATAGAAATAATCCCATGCGTGCTATCGGACCACCACGGCCTAAAACTGGTCTTCAATAACAATAAGGGAAGAATGCCCACATATACGTGGAAATTGAACAATGCTCTACTCAATGATAACCTGGTCAAGGAAGAAATAAAGAAAGAAATTAAAAACTTTTTAGAATTTAATGAAAATGAAGATACAACATACTCAAACTTATGGGACACAATGAAAGCTGTGCTAAGAGGAAAACTCATAGCGCTGAGTGCCTGCAGAAAGAAACAGGAAAGAGCATATGTCAGCAGCTTGACAGCACACCTAAAAGCTCTAGAACAAAAAGAAGCAAATACACCCAGGAGGAGTAGAAGGCAGGAAATAATCAAACTCAGAGCTGAAATCAACCAAGTAGAAACAAAAAGGACCATAGAAAGAATCAACAGAACCAAAAGTTGGTTCTTTGAGAAAATCAACAAGATAGATAAACCCTTAGCCAGACTAAGGAGAGGACACAGAGAGTGTGTCCAAATTAACAAAATCAGAAATGAAAATTGAGACATAACTACAGATTCAGAGGAAATTCAAAAAATCATCAGATCTTACTATAAAAACCTATATTCAACAAAATTTGAAAATCTTCAGGAAATGGACAATTTCCTAGACAGATACCAGGTATCGAAGTTAAATCAGGAACAGATAAACCAGTTAAACAACCCCATAACTCCTAAGGAAATAGAAGCAGTCATTAAAGGTCTCCCAACCAAAAAGAGCCCAGGTCCAGACGGGTTTAGTGCAGAATTCTATCAAACCTTCATAGAAGACCTCATACCAATATTATCCAAACTATTCCACAAAATTGAAACAGATGGAGCCCTACCGAATTCCTTCTACGAAGCCACAATTACTCTTATACCTAAACCACACAAAGACACAACAAAGAAAGAGAACTTCAGACCAATTTCCCTTATGAATATCGACGCAAAAATACTCAATAAAATTCTGGCAAACCGAATTCAAGAGCACATCAAAACAATCATCCACCATGATCAAGTAGGCTTCATCCCAGGCATGCAGGGATGGTTTAATATACGGAAAACCATCAACGTGATCCATTATATAAACAAACTGAAAGAACAGAACCACATGACCATTTCATTAGATGCTGAGAAAGCATTTGACAAAATTCAACACCCCTTCATGATAAAAGTCCTGGAAAGAATAGGAATTCAAGGCCCATACCTAAACATAGTAAAAGCCATATACAGCAAACCAGTTGCTAACATTAAACTAAATGGAGAGAAACTTGAAGCAATCCCACTAAAATCAGGGACTAGACAAGGCTGCCCACTCTCTCCCTACTTATTCAATATAGTTCTTGAAGTTCTAGCCAGAGCAATCAGACAACAAAAGGAGATCAAAGGGATACAGATCGGAAAAGAAGAGGTCAAAATATCACTATTTGCAGATGACATGATAGTATATTTAAGTGATCCCAAAAGTTCCACCAGAGAACTACTAAAGCTGATAAACAACTTCAGCAAAGTGGCTGGGTATAAAATTAACTCAAATAAATCAGTTGCCTTCCTCTATAAAAAAGAGAAACAAGCCGAGAAAGAAATTAGGGAAACGACACCCTTCATAATAGACCCAAATAATATAAAGTACCTCAGTGTGACTTTAACCAAGCAAGTAAAAGATCTGTACAATAAGAACTTCAAGACACTGAGGAAAGAAATTGAAGAAGACCTCAGAAGATGGAAAGATCTCCCATGCTCATGGATTGGCAGGATTAATATAGTAAAAATGGCCATTTTACCAAAAGCAATCTACAGATTCAATGCAATCCCCATCAAAATACCAATCCAATTCTTCAAAGAGTTAGACAGAACAATTTGCAAATTCATCTGGAATAACAAAAAACCCAGGATAGCTAAAGCTATCCTCAACAATAAAAGGACTTCAGGGGGAATCACTATCCCTGAACTCAAGCAGTATTACAGAGCAATAGTGATAAAAACTGCATGGTATTGGTACAGAGACAGACAGATAGACCAATGGAATAGAATTGAAGACCCAGAAATGAACCCACACACCTATGGTCACTTGATTTTTGACAAAGGAGCCAAAACCATCCAATGGAAAAAAGATAGCATTTTCAGCAAATGGTGCTGGTTCAACTGGAGGGCAACATGTAGAAGAATGCAGATCGATCCATGCTTATCACCCTGTACAAAGCTTAAGTCCAAGTGGATCAAGGACCTCCACATCAAACCAGACACACTCAAACTAATAGAAGAAAAACTAGGGAAGCATCTGGAACACATGGGCACTGGAAAAAATTTCCTGAACAAAACACCAATGGCTTATGCTCTAAGATCAAGAATCGACAAATGGGATCTCATAAAACTGCAAAGCTTCTGTAAGGCAAAGGACACTGTGGTTAGGACAAAACGGCAACCAACAGATTGGGAAAAGATCTTTACCAATCCTACAACAGATAGAGGCCTTATATCCAAAATATACAAAGAACTCAAGAAGTTAGACCGCAGGGAAGCAAATAACCCTATTAAAAAATGGGGTTCAGAGCTAAACAAAGAATTCACAGCTGAGGAATGCCGAATGGCTGAGAAACACCTAAAGAAATGTTCAACATCTTTAGTCATAAGGGAAATGCAAATCAAAACAACCCTGAGATTTCACCTCACACCAGTGCGATTGGCTAAGATCAAAAACTCAGGTGACAGCAGATGCTGGCGAGGATGTGGAGAAAGAAGAACACTCCTCCATTGTTGGTGGGATTGCAGACTGGTAAAACCATTCTGGAAATCAGTCTGGAGGTTCCTCAGAAAATTGGACATTGAACTACCTGAGGATCCAGCTATACCTCTCTTGGGCATATACCCAAAAGATGCCTCAACATATAAAAGAGACACGTGCTCCACTATGTTCATCGCAGCCTTATTTATAATAGCCAGAAAATGGAAAGAACCCAGATGCCCTTCAACAGAGGAATGGATACAGAAAATGTGGTACATCTACACAATGGAATATTACTCAGCTATCAAAAACATCGAAATTCGTAGGCAAATGGTTGGAACTGGAAAATATCATCCTGAGTGAGCTAAGCCAATCACAGAAAGACATACATGGTATACACTCATTGATAAGTGGCTATTAGCCCAAATGCTTGAATTACCCTAGATCCCTAGAACAAACGAAACTCAAGACGGATGATCAAAATGTGAATGCTTCACTCCTTCTTTAAATGAGGAAAAAGAATACCCTTGGCAGGGAAGGGAGAGGCAAAGATTAAAACAGAGACTGAAGGAACACCCATTCAGAGCCTGCCCCACATGTGGCCCATACATATACAGCCACCCAATTAGACAAGATGGATGAAGCAAAGAAGTGCAGACCGACAGGAGCCGGATGTAGATCGCTCCTGAGAGACACAGCCAGAATACAGCAAATATAGAGGCGAATGCCAGCAGCAAACCACTGAACTGAGAATAGGTCCCCTATTGAAGGAATCAGAGAAAGAACTGGAAGAGCTTGAAGGGGCTCGAGACCCCAAAAGTACAACAATGCCAAGCAACCAGAGCTTCCAGGGACTAAGCCACTACCTAAAGACTATACATGGACTGACCCTGGACTCTGACCCCATAGGTAGCAATGAATATCCTAGTAAGAGCACCAGTGGAAGGGGAAGCCCTGGGTCCTGCTAAGACTGAACCCCCAGTGAACTAGTCTATGGGGGGAGGGCGGCAATGGGGAGAGGGTTGGGAGGGGAACACCCATAAGGAAGGGGAGGGGGGAGGGGGATGTTTGCCCGGAAACCGGGAAAGGGAATAACACTCGAAATGTATATAAGAAATACTCAAGTTAATAAAAAAATAAATAAATAAAAATAAAAAAAAGTGGAGTAAATCGTACTTTAAAAATTTTTCAAGGCTATTTATGATTGTAACATAAGAATTAATGAGTATAGAAATTGTAAAAGCCCTGATGATGTTGACAACACCCATCAAACTCTAAAAGTGTTTATGGAATATCTGTAAAAGCAATTTGCACTTTTGCTCATGACTGGTAGGATGAAATGGCAGACTGAATTTCCTTCAATTTCAGGAAGCTCATGCAAGTGTAAGAGCATGCATTTCTAGATGCAAAGCTACAAGCCTCTTTTTGCTTGTTCTGCTCCTCTGATATCTGATTGTGAGCTATGGAACACAAGAACACACTCATGGTGATGGCAGCATATTGGGTTCACCAGGGACGATTTGCTTTTCCTTAAACCAGCAAGCATACTCCTGCCAAAGACTTCCTGTTGTGTCTCTCTGTAGGACAGCCCTGTCTCAGACAAGTGAATGAATGGCTCCCTCATTTCCTGAAGGCCTCATGGATTTGCTCAGCCCTCAGAAGGTATATCCCTTTTCATGCTGGCATTTTCTACTACTCTGATTTACATTTTCTGGAGTTGATCAACCTGCAACACAATGTATTTTTTCCTTTACCGTCCATCTCCTACAATGCAACACACACACACACACACACACACACACACACCACACACACACACCACACACACACACTATATACAAGTGGGGTCTTTCTCTTTCAATACAGTAAGCCCAGCAACAGTAATAGTGTAGAAACTTAACCAGTGTTTAGTGAACATAGATAGGCTGAAGAATGGATGAATGAATGAATGAATGAATGAATGAATGAGTGAGTGAGTGAATGAATAAATGAATGAGAGAACAGGCTGAATGAACAGGGAGTATTCAGAAATATTTCTCTGCTAGTAAAAAGATTAGGTAATACACCTTGAGAACTTGTCTTGTCACATTTCATACATAAGGTCATGCTATATGCCTTCAAAACTAGACTTTGGTCCTATCTCATCAAAATGAATTGTCCCAGACTGTAGAGCGAACTGCCTTGCATGGCACGTCTCCACTTTCTGCAATCCATTATCCTAATTGAAACATCGGCTCCAGGGAATGGTTCAGATCTAAAGCTCTGAAAGATCAGTTGATTCCCTCTGAATCCTGTTCATTATCTTTAGATTTCCTAAGTTATATTTTCTTACACTGTAGTTTTGTTGGTTTCATCCATGTTATTTTTATAATTAACTTTATTAGCTCTTACATTGCCCCTATTAGCTAATCATGCTTGTTTCCAACATGAACACTCTTGCTATATTTTATCATAAAGCACCAGCTACAATACTTTCCATGGACTGAGGACCAAATAATGTAAATAAATAAGTAATCATGACTTTCAAAGTCTAAATGACCTAACACTAAGAGAGTCTATCCTGTGGCATGAGGCCCTATTTAGATGAAAGAAAAGAATAAATCCTACCTTATTATTTCCATTTATAAGGTTTCACTTCCAAAGAAACTAAGAGGAAGAATTCATCGTGAAGAAAGACTTGAGTTGGGATGTTCACTGCTGTTGGAGGCAGAGTCTGATGGAGCTCAGGCAATGCAGCTGCCTTGGCTGCCCCAGAGAACACAGTCAGCATGCTTTCTCATAAAGAGCATATCTTAGCTTGTGAGCTCCTGGACTGTCACTTTGTTGACCATGGGAGATGGCACTTAGCCATCTCCATGAATACTGCTCATGGTAATGTGGCTCTAGGGGTGTCGGTTACTGAAGGATGGGATGTCTTTTAAACACCTCAAGGAAAGTGGGAAGTCCTACAGTGAATATGAAAGATGCTCATTTTGAACCTAAAATACTAATATAGAGCTGCAAATATGAGAGAGATACAAATCTCAGCTATCTTGGCATAAACAGAGGATTGTGTTAATTGGTCTGTCTATAGTTAACAAAACCACAAGAATACAAACCCAGAAAATATCTCAAATTGTTCCTGAACACATTTGAGTCATTTGAACATTTCAAGCTTTAATCCAGTCAAAGTCTTCCACCTTAAATACAGAACAAGAAAAAAATGCAAAAAAACACAAAGATGTTCACATACCGGTGCACACCACTGCTGCACATGATGATGTGACAGGCACCGAGCCTGTCGCACAGCTCCGAAGAAACTGACAGCAGTCCGACTCCAGAGGCGCTGCAAGGTGTGTTCACACAGGCAGCGATGCGCTTGGATCTGATAAACGAGGTGACCAGCCGGTAAAGCTCATCTAAAGCATTGAGAGGCCTCATGAGCTAAAACGAAAAGCAAGGAACACAAAGCTCAACGTGTTTCGAAGTCCATTCAGGCGGCATGCAATTCAGCTGTCGCAGCCTTCAGATTACTGATCTACAATATCATCTTAAAATGGGACAGTGTTCAGAGAATCAGCTAACAGGGTGCAGGGGAGGATACTGGGTCAGCAAATGCTATCACTTACCTTCTCTATGTAGGCAGCTTTAGATGTGGCATTTGGTGGGGAATTTGACTTGTCCAAGTAGAATGCCCTGAAAGAGTCCAAAGAAAACCATCTATTGTTAGAAAACAAAGAACATAAAATGCATGAGGATATTTGGTTTCCAAAAACGTCTGCTTAAAGAGCAATAGATGAGCAAAGGCCCTGACAACAAGGTTGGTCAGGGCTCTGCAAAGGCAGTGGTTACTAAAAAGAGAGAGAGAGAGAGAGAGAGAGAGAGAGAGAGAGAGAGAGAGAGAGAGAGAGAGATAGAGAGAGAGAGAGAGAGATAGAGAGAGAGAGAGAGAGAGAGAGAGAGAGAGCCAGAAAGATGGTCCACAAGAGAAAAGCTACTGCCTAAAGCTGTGTTCTGATCCTTCCCCCAGAAGCAGGCTGCAGCTGATAGTGATAATCTCATAGTTACTAGTAGTCTTGCTTGGTGTCTACTTTTCAAAATAAAGCAGCAGGGATCGATGACATTTTACAAACTTGATTAGGAAAGATAACACTCAACAGCTTTTTGACAATTACCTTCACTCTTACTGAGAATCAGTTTCTTCTTTCCTAAAGCAGTGATTAAGATTTTCTCGAAAAGAGCTTGCATCTAATTAATTCCGTACCACAAGTTGCTTATTGCTCACCAGAGTTCAGAATGACCTACTGAGATTTACTTCCAGGCACCATCTGGAATGAGTGTCATGAGCAAAGAAACGACCATGAATACAGGATGAATCGACACCAGGCACTGCTTGGTTCCAGTGCAAGGGTACAATGACATGATCCACAGGACATCCTCAAATAAGAAGACAGTCCTAATGAACTAATGAATCTGTTTGTACTGCAACCATAGGAACAGGAGCAAAATCCAAAGGGGTTCAAGCATCACTTAAACTTTTCCCTAGATTTCCCAAGCCCGTGACAGTAGTAATCCACAAGGAAGACTCTCAAAGAATGGAAAAGAAAGCAAAAAGATGCAGTGAGGCTGGTCTATGGAGCGAAGGGACAGCAAAGACACAACAAGGGATAGCCTGGGTAGGTAGGGCCCTGTGGGTCCTTGTGAAAAGTTGGGAGCCACTGAATGAAAGTGATCAGGCAACGTGACTCCTTTCTAGAAAATGACCTGGCTGTTTAATCCACTTATCACCACACCCAACGTTTCAGGTATCAGAAGTTCAACATGTCTTTCATTTCCAACACACACGGCCATAATTACTATGATATGAAAACCCATGTGCACATACCAACCATTAACACGCTGTGAGATTTTGTCCTTTGTTTTTCATTTTACATAAAAAAGTCACTGAAATGGTCAGAGACTGCAGGAACACACCCTTCTCGACTCTTCTGTTTGTGCCAATGGTGGTCCTTTGTCTAGAACAAATACCTTGCAGACTCCTGGGAGCTCACATGTATGGCTGTGAACAGGAGTGTACATTTCCACACTTACAGACTTTGAACCTCTGTCTGCTTAATTTGAATTTGTATTTATTTGTTAACCACTCATGTTTCCTCTCTTAGTGGTCTGCTCCTATTTCTTATTTTTGTATGGTATTATGCTTTCTTCATACCTAGTCATTAACTATTACTTTGGGGTGAGAGGTGAGAAATGATTTCTCTGTGTAGTCCTGGCTATCCTGAAATTTGCTCTGTAGACTAGACTGGCCTGGATTCACAGAAATCTGCCTGCCTCTGCTTCCTGAATGCTGGGATTAAAGGAGAGCATTCCCACCACCCAGTCCATAGCTATTACTTTTACAGAGAGTTAAATTTGAAAGCTTAATATTTTCATTTTCAATCTCTCACCTTTCTTATCTTAGATCCAGTATTTAATTTTAAAAGTTGCTTATTCAATTTATATTTTTCACTCACTGTCTTTTACTGCATACTATATCATAAAATTTTAGAATATATTTCAGTAGCATTTGCCTGCCAATACCGTTTCAGTTTAAGATCTGGAGAGAAAGGTTTTGTGGTTCATTATTATTATTATTATTATTATTATTATTATTATTATTACTACACGCTAAGGGTCCCTTTTTATCCCATCTCTGACCTATAGTTTGACGGCTAGTGTTCAGATATACATTTATTTTTATAGATCCAGGTAGGACCTCAGACTAAAGTTTTCCATGGGAGAAATCTCACTCTCATATCTGAAATGTCAGTAGTTATCAACTGCCGAATTTTGTCTTTCCATCAAAATGTCTGCTTTCTCTTGCCACTCCCACTAGACACATACATACATCTTTCACAGTCTCCCCCCCACAGTCTCCACCCCCACTCTTTCCTTTTCAGGTTGATTCATACTGCATCTCAGGTGGTTTTCTTGGTAAGGTCTTCCAGGTATATAATTTGTCCCTAGGTCAAGTATAAAACCTAGCCCTTGTTACGAAGTTTACTATAATGATTATCTTTTTATTTTAAAGATGTCTATTCATTCTTCTTTTACTTCTGACTTTAAAAAGTTAATGTTCCTGTCCCCAAATCTCTCTTCTCTATGTGACTACAGGGATGTCTTTGCTAATTGCTGTAATTTATAGCACCTGTGACAGGGTCATCTCAATAAATATTTGCAAGTATGTAATAACTAGTTAACATTTTTGCTCCAGGATTTTATGCCTTTATGGCTGATATTTTTGGAGCTCTATTTTCAGAATTCCAGATATATTTTCCTAGCTGTTTTGATTGATCAAATGCTTCTAGGCCAGTGGTCCTCAACCTGTGAGTCACAACACTTTTGAGAGTGTGTAGATGGGGTTGGGGATTTGGCTCAGTGGTAGAGCGCTTGCCTAGGAAGCGCAAGGTCCTGGGTTCGGTACCCAGCCCCGAAAAAAAGAAAAGGAAAAAAAAAAGAGAGTGTGTGGCATATCAGATATCCCACATAACTGATCTTTACATTGCAATTCATAGCAGTAGCAAAATTATAATTATGAAGTAGCTACAAAGTATTTTTATGGTTGGGAGTCACCACAACATGAAGAACTGTATGAAACGGTTGCAGAATAAGGAATGTTGAGAACCACTGTTATTCTCCGTGGCCAGATTTTTTGGTTGTTTTTCTTAAAGTTGAGTTTTCTCATGACTTATGAAATTACATGTAATTTTATTGGAGTAAGAACATCTTAAATTTAGTTTTATTTATTTTAGATAACTCCATTATTAACTCTATTGTGTTTCTTTCTAAATCATTTAGTGCTAAGAATTACATTTCTGTTGCCTTCACATCAGAGGTTTGAGACTGCATCTTGGAGACATCCTGAAGACTACAGCTCATTTCATTGTCTAGCGGCTCTACTTGCTTCCTCCCATCACCTTCAGATCTAGTAAACCTTGAGTGACAGTCTCAAACAGGGAGGGCAACACATTTTTATCCTTCACCAAGAAGGTAAACAGACAAGTTCTCTGTGCCTTGTCTCAACTGGTAGAGCTGGCTCTAGACTTCCTTCTGTTAGAGCCTAACAGTGACCATCCACTGTCCTGCAAAAGCTGCTCCAGCCTCTGCCAGTTCCAGATCCCTGCACTTCACAGGTCCCAAGAAAGCCTTCAACTCATCACCTGCATTTCTGTGGCCATTTGTGATCAGATATGACTTATGCCTTTTCTGTCCTTAAACTTGATCTAGGAAAGCTATGACTCAGAAAGTGTGTGGTGATCCAAAGTTAGATTCTCTCCCTGTCCAATTATCCTTTCCTTTACCATGTCTAGGAAGAGAAGGAAATGTGGGGTGAAAGGACTAAAGTTCAGGGTGAACTACTTAGCCTCTCAGGAGCCCAGTATCATCATTACATAGACGGCATAATGTTGGTGTATGAAGTGCCTAGCTCTATGATATGCCAGTAGGACTTGTATAACAAACAATAGGTGCTACAAGTGCACACACTGGTCAAGGCTTCTTGCAGTGTTTTAGTCATTCGAAAAGAGAGACTTGGATGAGAAGATGACTCGGTAGGCAAAGGTGCTTATCAGGCAAGCCTGACTATATGAGATAAATCCTCAGAATCCATACAAAAATGGACGCAGAGAAAAGACTCTACAAAATTATCTCTAACTACATGTGTGCATTCACACATGCACAGCCTCTCTCTCTCTCTCTCTCTCTCTCTCCCTCTCTCTCTTTCTCTCTCTCTCTCGGAAACAATACATTTGCTTTAGAAGTGTAAAAATTAGGGGCTAAAGAAATAGTTAAGAGCACACATTTGACAGAGGACTCAAATTTGACTCCTAGCATCCATTTCTAGTAGTTTGCACCTCCCCATATCTGCAGCTACAGAGGATCTCACAACTTCTTGTTTCTTCAGGTACCCACATACAAGTGCACATACTCACACATAGGCACCTACATTTAGACAAGATTATAAAAAAATCTTTTTAAAAACTAAGATTAAGATCAAAGACATCCTGCTGTTCCTGGCATCACTTAAAACAATTTACAACCTCTTTGTTCTATTACATTTTGAACTATTGTATTCAAAGATAAAAATTAAGTTACACATTTGAAATATAGATAATTCCATGACCATGAAACAAAAAAGAGGTTTAGGACTAAAAAGAAAAGAGCTGTTTTCAGGTTAAAGAAGAAAAGTCTGTCTTTTAAAGGTCCATGATTGACAGTTCAGAACTGCTATCTCTCGAGTCAGCTAGAACAGCGCTCTATAATAGCACCCACAGCTCCAGCTGAGGAAAATGTGCTTTAGGTAAGATGCCAGCACCATTGGCTGCCAACATTCCAAGAGAATGTTCTATAACAACAAACAAACAAACAAATGAACAAGGCCACTCTAGCTCGGTTACAGCCCAGTGGTTGAATTCTTGCCTATCCTGGCATGCATTATTCAGGTTTGGCTTTAATCTTCAATACCAGAAGGAAAAGAGGCTACCACTAATTCAGCCTCTTCAGGGAAGGTTAGATCCTGACCATCTAAATCTGCTATTTCAATTACAAGCGACTCTATAGAAATCTCCAAATATCAATTCAACAAAATGTTAAAAGAAAAAAAAAACAACTCATGGTTGATGAAGTTAAAGAAAAACAACTTATAGATTTACAGCATAGCCCACATCAAAGAACACCATTTAGAAATTTTACTTTTCAACTGCTATATATGATAACTAAAAAGAAAATCAGCCAATAACAAAGCTTGACAACTTCAGATACTCTTACAAATAAAAGTTTCTACAGATTCAGAGTTAAATATTTGACTCATGAAGTTGTGTTCTTGGAGTTAACACTTTCTAACCAATGGTGGAAGGGAAGGAATAATTATGAAGAGTCATTAGTGTGTGGCCATCAGCTAACTACAGTAATCAGCAACCACAATTAGCAAGCATTAACAATGTGTTTTCTGTACAGTACACAGACTCTCGGAAGAAGTCTAAAGAAGGTAACCAGGAACTACGTGGCTACTTCAATATTCCCATACGCACAGTCAACAAATCTGAAAACTCAATTACTTGTGACGATGGGAGCTTAGACCTGTGGCAGAAACTAATGTTAGGAATTCTTCATCAGATAAAAGGTTGTTCAACAAGGTATTTCACTTAACAAGTGGTGAATTTCAGTATCATCCTGATTATGACAAACCATGGACAGAAAATAATCTCATAATGTACTATCCTTAATTATAAAAGTCCTATAAGGCCTCTTAATCAAATTTTATGGAGAAAGTTAATGGTAAAATTGGGTTAATGCCAAAGCTGATGTCATTTATGATGCTTCTAAGGTGAGTAAGAATGAAGTCATGGTCCTGGGCCTGAATATAGAAAAATCCTATTAGGCAATCTTGAAAGTGTTGATGCTAGCCTGGGAAGGCTGGCAAGGCAGTTCCCATTCCTGCTGAACCATGTCAGCTTTCACTATCACAGCTTTCTAAAAGGGCAGATTTTTATATGATCCTCGTGGTCAAGCTTCAGAGAATGAAATAACAATGAAAAGGGGAAGCAGCATACATTTCAACAAGTAATTAAACTTAAGTTGAAATACACACATATACATATATACATATATATACACATATGTACACATATACATACATACATATATACATACATACATCGAATAACTATGCTAAAGGTAAACTTGGCATAGTCTACCTACCATTACCAAGAAAACAAGTATAGATGCATTTGCAATAAAGTCTGACTATAAGAGGTAACTCCAAAGGCTTAGTGGATAAATAGAAGGAAGGTCCTAAAAGTAGGATTTAAGAGTTGGATTCAGATAGGATGATAACAGGTAACAATTGTAAGAAACATTTTAAATGGAAACTTCACCACGAATAATGTAATTGGCACGGGGAGATAGAGTCAATATATTTAAAGAGTGAGTTTAATTGAAGTTGGAGGAGAGGGTATTTGACAAGGTGGACAGTTCTATAAACTGAGGGAATGAAATGTCAAACTAAGAAACAACAATAACAACAAAAAGTTTGTCAATAATTATTAAAGTGTGAAGAGGACTCAAAAGAAAAGTTCAGCTACCAGCTACAGTAGGAATGAGTAGGACAAAACACATGGCTGCTAATGTGTTTCAAGGGATCCTTGAAATGATAAGTATCATGAAACACTATAAGAAGACCTTGGGGATCATGTAGGGAACTAATGCTTGCCACAAGAGGAAGAAAACAGGTGTGGATGGGTTGATTAGTTCATGCAGTCATCCATGCTAAGTACTAATTTAAGAATTGCAATATTACACTCTTAAATGGGTAAACAGATCAGATCCTAGCTCAGCAGGATCGAGCTGTGCCCCAGAGATGATACTTTTCTCCGTAAAGGCTGAAAAGGGTTAAAGAAATAGACTTAGTTTTGAGAGATACACAGAAGTTAGATCAATGACAAAACTGACATCCTCTTATTTCTCATTTGGCCACCCAATTCTCCTTTTTGTTGTGAGCATGTTGGAGGGGAGCCAGTTTCTAGGAGAGATGATGAAGACAAAGAGTCTCTAGTGTTCTATAACAAAGTAGAAGTGCATTCTCCAGGCAAGACCTCTGCTGTATTCTGGCTTTTTTTCCAGATGCTTATTCATGAGATCACCATTCTATTTATATATTTATAGTCACGGGCAAGATTCTTTATTTCATCTGACACATACTTATTTCTACTACTGTACCCTATTCTAAAATATTATGAATTGAAGCAAGTTGTTTTTATGCATCTTACAAACACTTTGCGTCTTAGCAATTATTCTTTGTTTCCTACGAACTGGAATGCCAATTGGCCTGTGATGGGTATCATTTGGGCATATGATTAGATGTTCCACTATTACAGTTGAGTACAGGTGTGACTGGATGTCTGGTATTACTGTTAAATTACAGTTGATGGCTGCCATTGCACTTAAATTATGGTAAATAATTTTCTGGTATGTCTTATTAAAAGGCAGTTCACATTTAAAGGACACATACTGAGTGGAAAAGCAGGAGACAGTCCCACTAGCCTTCTTCAATGACCTTAAGCATAGTCTGGAAATCACTAGAAGCAATGCTTACAGTTAGATGAAGAGTAATTTGGATTATGAGACAATCTTGGCTTTGCCTGTTTACCTGTCACAAATGGAAATAGAATGAATTCTATAGTTAGAATTGCCAGAGAACTTCCAATGACCAATTTGCACTTCAATTTGACTTAAGCACACAAAATCAGCTGCTAGAGGGTTATCGAGCCAGACCATGTGCATGGCTACAGAGAAGTGTGTCATTGCACACATGGTTCAACGGCACTTTTATGACTTGTCACATTGGTCATGGACTCACAGCTCCTCAATGTTGTCAATAAACCCACATCATTCCTTTCCTTTCCAAGAACCAAAAATAGTAAGTTGACTAGATCGGCATCCTATCTCTGTTTTCCAAACACTCCTTTACTGATTCTTGTTCTCCCATTTATGAATCAATACGAGTGACAGACTCTTCTTGTGCCTACCTATTTATATAATACAATGGACAGTATCTACTGCTCAAATATTCCTGGGAGTAGTTTCCAAGGGTATAACACTCCACCATTACAAAATAAACTCTTGTGGAAAGGGAGAGAAAAGGAAGCGAGTGTCTAATTTAAGGAAGCCTTTGTAATAGTGAAGCTGAATGTTATCATGTCATATAAGACCAGCTCATTTTACTGAGGAAAAACATTCAATTGAGTATTCCGACTTTAAAAATCATCCTACTTAGTTGAATACTTATGTTAGATAATTAAACTATGTAAAATAGCATAACATCTTTTTCAAGTGTTAGAAATACAGTTTTCAAGGAAAAACTCTTTAATGTTTAAAACTATGAGTTTTTTTTTATTAAAGAAAATGTAAGTAGTAAATTGGAGCCAATTCCTTCTGGTACTTTAGTTAGGTCAAGTCTGTCTTCAAGATGATTTCTAGAGAGCATAAATTTCATTTTATAGACCTCAAAAAATTTAGCTTTCATTAGGACTCCAAGTTTGAATTGCAGTCAGCATCACCCAACCATCCTGTCTACACAGCATGCTATCTTTCTCAGACCTATGTGTCACTTGTGTGTGCACTTTGCTCACTTGAGCACTGTTCTGTGCTGTAGGACCCCCTCCCGACACACATACACACTCACACACATGCACGCACACACAGAATCCTACTAGTCCCATGAAGCCCAGCTCAAATGAGACATTTAAAGAACAATTTCACTATAACTCCATTATATTGAGTTACACACCCTCCTTCACCTATAATACACAGTGCAGTCTGAGTGGGCAAGCACACTTTGACATTTTATAAGTTGCCCTCATTTTGAGATAGGGTCTCAGCCTCAAGTTGTCTTGGACCACACTATGTAGACCAAGTAGTCTCAAAACAACGGCAATCCTCCTTCTTCAGCCTCCTGAGTGCTTCAGTTACAGGTGTGAGCCAAGCTTCCAACCTCCATTTTATTTTGAAATCTCATAATCTAAGGAAGTTCTTGACAATACTATGTATTTTGAACCAGATGTAGTATTGAACTGATTTTTATTTCCTGAGAGTATAATTGTGGGCTTGTCATACTGTAGCAACTAAATACACATGTTGCCTTGTAGAGGAAAATATTATATTTATGCATATTTTCAAAAGGGTTTTTGGCATGCAGGAAGAATTCTTAAACGTATAAACATTATCTAACAATTAAATTGGCACTGAAAAATAACAGTTGAAGAAAACAGTTAACAGGTATCAGAACTTAAAATTCAAATATGGATGCCTGACAATCTCTCCATCAGTGAATGGCAACTAAAATGAAAACTAACATTCTTAGGGTGCCTGACAATCTGGGACAGGCTCTTGTTGACCTTATATTTCTCTAACAAGACAGACATGATGTATCAAAACTCCTGTTTATGTCTAAGGAAGAGATTAAAATACACAGGCTTATCTACTGGTATACTGAAATTCTAAGTGCCTTATGTTTGCCATATATGACTCTACAGTAAGTCACATCAAATGGTAAAGTGTCTGGCCAGCAAGGTTGATTAGAGAATAAGGGAGCTTGTTCCCCAGCTTGAGGACCTAAGAGAGATCCATGGGACCCACAAACTATCCCCTGAATTTTATGTGCATGCTTGGATGAAAGCACACACAAACAATAATTAAATGAATGTAATAAACATGTTAGAGATAAGCTTCCCACTATCTGGCAACATTCATGCTGTTAAGAGTAGTTTCTGAGGGACAAAATGTCCTAGATGACAGCGGTCATTGTTCTCTCTTCAGCATCATGTCTTCTGGCCTTCCTTAGAGTTGGAGACTCTTCCACTGCCCCAGAAACCCAGGCATCTCTTAAACTTAAATTAAATGAGTTTTCCACACAGTTTGCCTCTGCTACATCATCTCTTTTTGGGGGAGCAAAGAGTGGTCAACATATTTTATTTGAGCCAATAAGTGAATGATTTTCCAGCTTTTCTGATAATGAGACCATTTCCAAGAATTTTTTAATTAAGATTGCTTGTCAACAAGTACTAAAAAAAGGGAATTTGTCCTTCCTGAATGGTAGCTATTGGTAAAGAAAAAAAAGCCCTGCCAAGCGTAAGATCTGTTTTCTTATCACAAGACATGTGTGTGTTTCATTTGTCATATGAGCTGTTGTTTTACAAGAAAAAAAAATAACCAATGAACTGACTGGCAAAGATAACCCAGGACTGCCCTACCTTAAACTTCAATTACAATCCACAGAAGCATCAGCATTTTGCCACTGTCTCCTAAGATGTCTCCTAAGACTTGTGACAACTCAGCAGCAAGTTTTATAAACACCTGCAGACCTCTGGTGCCCATGGAGAGGGTGGGAGAATTAACACAAGTTGCAATTACAGGCATGCAGACATGGCAAAGTTGCTTCCAAGAGAATTCATGGAAAGAATACATACATAAAGTAGAAATCACAAGTCCCATGTGACCCCCTACACAACTCTATTTCTTAAAGGAGAAGGGATCAAAGGTTAGTCTGGAAGCGACCCCTAAAGCTTCTCTATGGGAGAACAAGGACTCTTAACCACATTCGAGGTTATGTTCAACTCCTAGAAAGCTAGCTGCTCAGGAAGCATGCATGAAGGGGAACAAAAATAAATCAAGGACACAACAAAAAATCAGTAACGGCTATCATGGAACCGCCTAGTATGATAACAAGTCTGCCTATAAATAACTGCAAGTTCAGCCAAGTTTATCCTGACTGAAAGCAGAGACCCCACTCACCACACCCCTTGCAGATGGAATTGAGTAACCCCCCTATCCTCCAACCAAAACTTCTCCCAAGGAAACCAACTTGCGAAAACTGCTCTCCCTTTGCTCCAGTCAAACCATTCTCCCTGCTTACATTGACAGCTTTGCAGTGGCCAACTCTTGTAAATGACACCTTCTGTCTCTAGCTTGAGACTGGTACCTTGATGGTGGCATAATTTTCTCACCGAATTCCTTGGCATTCTATTCATTGCTAATATTGAAGCACCTGTTTCCTGTGCTTTTGTCTGCCTGATCTCACTCTTCTGTTCTCCCTTAACATTCTCTTTGATCCTTTTCAGTTCCTCATATTACCAAGATGTCTCTAAAGTCTAAATTTATGTGTTATCTGTTCATAACATATAATTCATAAGGAAGAAAGAATGTCAAGGGCTGAGGATCACATTATAAGGAAAGGACAGTCTTACCTGCAAAAAACTAACTAGTTCAGGGAAGAGAAATAAGTGGGTAATTACTATCCTACTTAGGAAGCAGAAGTAAGAGTATCAGAAGTTCAAAGTCATCCTTAGCTACACCACAAGTTCAAAGTCAGCCTGAAATGTATGAAACACTGTCTCTGAAACAAACACAACAAATAAAAAAAAATATTAACAGTGCTTTTTTTTTGTCTCAGCACACAAAAATTCCAAAATACCATGTCTTAATGAACATGGAATGACTTTAGTGCACAGTTTAGAGTGGAGGGACACTCTAAGCTGAGGTATGATTTGAATATTAATCACACACAGTAGGGCCACATCACTGTAAGGGGCATAGTAAGATTAGTCCTTTTTGGTTGTGCAAGTTTCTGTATCTGCTGACTTAGATGTTTATTCACAATAGCTAAACTAAGAACCTTACATACATGTCTGTCAACAAAAGAAATGGATAGTAGATTGTGGCGTATACACACAATAGAAATTATGTAGCCATCAGGAAGAATGAAGTAATGTTACTTGCAGAAAAAAAATGGATGCAGCTGGAGATAAATAATCTTACAAAGCAAATTACATCAGTCTTAGACTAAAAGCTCGTTATGTCTCATTTGGGGGTCCTAGATTCTGCACAGATGCATATGACGTGAAGCTAGAGATAAAACCATCTGGGGGAAGAAACAAGGTAGACTGATGGGACAGTGAGGGGAGGAATAACATGGGTATGTCAAAAATGTACTTGCATGACAATGTCTGTGTGTAACCCGAGTCCCATGCATGATAAAAGAAACAGCACATCAGTTTGTAAACTATTAAGCAAAGATGTATAAGATTTGACCACAAAGAAATTTACTTTCATTTTAAAAATTATCTTCTTTACAATCATGTATATGTGTGTGTGTTATATACAAGATATGTGTGCATGCTCATTACATGCATGCAGAGAGCAGAGAGTTTTGATGTCTTTTATTGTTCTTTGCCTTATTACTGAGCCTTTGTCTTTTTAGCTAGGCCAGCGGGTCACAAAGTTCCTAGGACCCACTCTCTCTGTCTTTCCAAAGCATGACCATGCCTGGCTTTCATGCAGGTGCCAGAGATTTGAACCCAGGCCCTCTTGCTTTTGCTCCACAGCAAGCAATCTTATCAACTGAGTCATCTCACCTCTTCACACTGGTTTTGCTAGTAAAAATTTGAACATTGCTGCAGCTACATCCTTGACTAAATTAAACAAGAAAGATTGCTATTATGTGTATAACTCATGGCAAGAACTCTACTAGATGTTTGTTAGGGAAACATTTCTTTTGAAACCTCTTCTTTCCTTCGTGTGAATGCATTTCTGAAATTGGTTTTCTCCTCCGTTAAGGTTATTAGAACAAGCATAGAGCTGACTATCAACCACACTATCATTCCAATCTATATTGCATGTGTCAACAGCAGGCAGCAAGTCCATTCTCACATAACTAACTTTAACTATTATCATATATGACATGTTGCCCAAAGCATGCATAAAGTTGAATTGAGGATTCATTATTTCATTCTTAAATTTTATTTTCGTTGGTAACAATGATTTTAATGGCAATTACTTAACTACTATAGAATTTGGTAGCATTCAAGGACACTGATATTTCTTCCCACCTTGACTATACAGCATAAAGGGTGCCTATAGCTCTCTGGCAAAGTTGCTCATGACAGATTTGGGGAAGTAGCCTTCCTGTCTTTGGGCTAAATTTAGGACAAGGAGAGCAGGGGCTGTACATCCTTCCCAATAGTTTTTCAGGATCACCTCTGTACTTTCGCAGTTTGCTGGATGTTAACAGGGGCAGAGTCCATGTTCAAATCTCAGAAGTACAGCTGTGCACAGGCAAGGCCCTTTTGGCCTATGCTGCATCACTCTTGTGTAGAGGTCCATCCTTTCCAAGTAGGCAATGAGGTCAGTTACCCTAGAATCAAGCACCTCAGAGAATTGCTTGGCATTCATATTTCCAGCCTCCAATTAAATTGCTCTGCAGGAAACCCACGAAACCTATCTTCAGACAGAAATCTCTAGCATCAGTTACTGTGCATACTAGCCAAGTTCTGAAGAGAGCTCAAACTTCTTCTCAGGCTATGAATCATCATTATCTCCAACAGAGAAAATGGAAAACATAATTGTAGACATTATAAGTCTGCCCCAAGAGATGTGGCTATTCAGAGCATTCTAGTCAGGGGTCTGGGCTCCAATTGTACTGGACTCCAGGGGAGAAATGTAGTCAGCGAGTAATCTGTGGCATCACAGGCTTCTTGCTTATAACATAGCAGAGCTACATGTTTACTCTGCACTCTTCCCTCCGGGACCCAACTACTATTTAATCAATAAATCAGATTTCCATTTTGTTTTTTTTCAGTTGGTTCATAAGAAATAGTGTGAATGTCATATTTACTGAAAACGCTTTTCCATAAGGCAAGTAAGGATTTCGTCCATCTCTTCCCCACTGAATTTTGAGGGTGCATATACTTAATTTCTTAAATTAATATTACTTATATGTTTGAGTATTTTGTCTACCAGTATATATGTGTACCACATGCATGCAGTGTCCTCCAGGGCAGGAAGATGGTGTCAGATCCTCTGGGACTTTAGTTATTAGATAGTTGTGAGCTAGTAGGTGGGTGCTGGGAATTGAACCTAGGTCCTCTGGAAGAGCAAGCAGTTCTCTTTACTGCTAAGCAACCTCTCTTGTCCCTGGATTTATAATTTTTTATGCCTGTGTTACTGATGTCAAAAGTAAAGGAGGTTCAAAACTCTATACAAATAAAAGAACATTCAAGAAGTTTGAAATTATTATGATACACTGATTTATGACATAATCTATGGGTGGGTACCACTGTGAACTTTTGGTTTTGCATAATTAAACATCTTGATATTCGAATGGACTAAAATGAAAATACATTTAAGTTCAACTTTATCTATATGGTTTGCTTAGCGATAAAATAAAATTACTGTCTTTTTACAATTACCACAGAATACTGACTATATAATATAATATACATTTTGGGTTTTGAATAGGGATGATGATACATTTTGATGGCATTTAAATTTAATGTAGATGACTCGTCCTTCTCTCTCAGTAATATTTCACTAGGCAAACTCACTATGAGGACAAAATATATGATTGAGCTTGAGTCACAGATGGGCCCCACATAAAATACTTATTTCCAACTAACAACATAATTCTAATCATTCCAGTCTCCTTGCCCATTTTTCTGTGTTCCTTCTCCATTTCTCAGTGTTAGGGTTTTTTTTTTTTCTGGAGCTGGGGACCGAACCCAGGGAGTGTTAGGGTTTTTTTATTATCCTTAACTATTAGCTTACCCTTGCCTTAATGATTTTAATAGTTCCCTAAGCAATTTCCCCCCCTCTTCTTTCCCCCTCATTTTGGCATTATGTCTAGTGGTCTTCAATGCTGGCAATGTATAAACAAAAAAGAAGAAAAAATAGGTAAAAAGAAAAAAGAGAGTGAATTAAATAATATAAGAATACAAGTTAACATAAGCCATCAGCAACAAATGGGAGAATGCAAAGAGAGAAAAGGACTGAATAAGAAGAGGTGAGAAGATACGGTGTTGCATGAGATCTAAGGTATGCAGAGATGTAGGAAATGATCAGCAACAGAAATTGGAGTCATTTGATTAAATGTACTAAAGGCCTAACAGAGCTAAGGAGAGTGGCGGAAGTTCACAAATTTGAATCTACAAAGACAGGACCTGCCTTCTGAGTTGACTTGTCTAATTAAGCAGCTAATTTTACACACATCATGCTGCATTTCCATTACCAACCAAGGGTTTCAAGATAGCCATAGTCTTTTCTTCCAAGTTAGAATCATGCCTCTTGTAGCAAAGTTTCTGGGATCAAGCTAAAGGTAATTTATAAGTCATCCCTCCATTGCACATCCATAAAACAAAATCTGAAATGCCAGCTAAAAGGGACCAAGCAAAAGCAATAGGAAAAATACTCATCCAAAAGTTTGGCTAAGATACTTACACACCTTTTTAAGGCTGTCCTTGTCATCAGATACAAAAGTCAGCAGAGTTAAAAATCAATTTTGCTTCCGTAAGCAATAGTCATTTCCTCCCACACAGTATATTCCCTTAACTAAGGGCTACACTCTGAGGATGTGCTTATTCGTTCCTTTACACCTTCAACTTGCATTTATTCCAAAAGAAGTTCTAAGCACAGGGTACTTTCATCTCTTTTTTTCATATGGCAAAAACAAAGTGTCTTTTCTTAGCTAGGAAATAGAAAACAGCAGCTTTTCCTAATCTCCAGATAGAAATCAACTAGCATCTCCAATGAGATGATTCTCATCCAATGACACTAAGAAAATGAAGATGATTTCTATCTGCTTGTATTTATCACGCTATGAACTAGTCCTCCTCATAAATACTACCAGATGTAGGATTTATTACAAAAATCTGAAAACCTATAGGTTAGTAATTTTAATCTCCTGTATTCTCCTTACTGAAATATTACATTAAGAATGCCTTTAAGGTATGTAAAATAAATATTAGTAACAAGTATAACTTCTCAAGGGCAAATGAACTGGTCTGAATCCAAAAACTACATTCCAGGTGAGATTGGCAAGATAACCACATTAATATATATGTTGCTACAATGCTTTCTCAGTAAAACAATGGTGTCAAGCTTTCATAGAATTACTGTAGTTTTCAAATAAAAAAGAGATGCTGCTCTCAAAATTTCACTACAACTTCAACTTTATCTGTTCTCATCTCATGTGAAATTTATGAACCTTGACTATGATGATAAATTTTCTGGAGAGAACTCCAACAGAGTCAGCATCTGTACCCTTCAAATAGTCTAAAAATTTTAGATATAAAACAAAGTAGACTGGATAGTGGAATAAATTCAGTATAATAACAATGTGACAAGAGTATGGCCATGTATTATAACTAATATGATTTCTAATTCAATACAACTATTTTGCACATATATGTACATATACATAAATGTATACACACACATATATGCATATATATAAGAGGAACTTATAGAGATAGTTCACTAAACTAAACAAAGCGCTATTTAAAAGGTTCAGTTTGGAAGAAGTTGATTAATCATAGCTTTAATGTAACCAAAGGTACCCTGCAAGAAGATGAGTTCGAGATGGGTCTTAAATAACTACAAAATAAATACACTGTCAACAAAAGGCAATGGAACTGAGTGTGTTCTGGGTTAAGGATGGCGTGGCAGAAGGTGGGCAGGAGCTGAAAGGTAAGGGGTTAACAAAGCGCCTGGTCTCTCTTTACAGATCAGTTTCACTATCTGCTCTCATGAGCTCTAGGTTCAGTCATATAGTGCAGATGCTCCCTTTATCCTTGGGACTTTTGCAAATGTTATCCCATCTTTTGGAAAATAATGATCATTCCTACCAAGCTTACCTTCCAGACACTCTCCCTTAAACCCTACCACTCCATTCTGCTTCCAGATCTCAGCTTAAAGGATATATTCCTCAAGTAACACTCCTATAACTGCCACTCACCGTCCTCCCACAGTTGGGATGAATTCTCTTCTTGCACACATAGGTATATATTGTTTGTCTCACTTATTTTCATTAAGTATTGGGTTGAATTTTGTTTAGAATTTATCTTAACCCAAAGACATAATGTTCCTGGCAGACAGACTCTTAGCTGCTGCAATGCCACAAGCATGGAGTGTTGTCCTTGTCACTCTGCAGGTAGGTGGTGTTTGCTGAATTAATGGTTAAGTCACAGAAAGTGTATACTTTTACTCTGTGGGAAAATGTCACTTAAGTGAAGCCTGTAGTTTGTAAATTGTGGATTTGTCTTATGTCTCTTATATAAGAAAGACACCCAGAAAACTTGTAAGCATCCTGAATGGACTCAAATTCTTCATAGACTTGCTTTATCATCCTACCACAAGAGAATCACCTCTCATATAAAACTCTGAAAATTCTTCATTCTCAGTCTAAAAACAGGAATTAAATATACACACTTACTTTATACTTAGTTGTAAAGATGCCAAAATATGGACACCTTAAACAGATGAAAACAACAACCAAAATAAAACAAAAAACCAACTTTGCTGAAAGGCAGAGTAAAAAATACAGAAATAGAGTCACACACCCGCGGATCCCGGCCCGCAGCAGCTCTCTGCTCCCAGACCCGGTGAGAGAGAGACCCAACCGCCTGGTCAGGTGGGCACTCCTGAGGCTGCAGAGCGGAAGAGACCACCAACTCTGCTCACCCCTGCCCACATCCCTGGCCCAAGAGGAAACTGTATAAGGCCTCTGGGCTCCCGTGGGGAAGGGCCCAGGAGCGGCAGGACCCCTGTCCCTGAGACACCGCCGGAACCTGAAAGAAACAGACCGGATAAACAGTTCTCTGCACCCAAATCCCGTGGGAGGGAGAGCTAAACCTTCAGAGAGGCAGACAAGCCTGGGAAACCAGAAGTGACTGCTCCCTGCACACACATCTCGGACGCCAGAGGAAAAAGCCAAAGACCATCTGGAACCCTGGTGCACTGAAGCTCCCGGAAGGGGCGGCACAGGTCTTCCTGGTTGCTGCCGCTGCAGAGAGCCCGTGGGGAGCACCCCACGAGCGAACCTGAGCCTCGGGACCACAGGTAAGACCAAATTTTCTGCTGCAAGAAAGCTGCCTGGTGAGCTTGAAACACAGGAAAGCAGAATTTCTCTAGGACCGGGCACGTTCTGTGTTTACCGGAAGTCCCACACCCGCGGATCCCGGCCCGCAGCAGCTCTCTGCTCCCAGACCCGGTGAGAGAGAGACCCAACCGCCTGGTCAGGTGGGCACTCCTGAGGCTGCAGAGCGGAAGAGACCACCAACTCTGCTCACCCCTGCCCACATCCCTGGCCCAAGAGGAAACTGTATAAGGCCTCTGGGCTCCCGTGGGGAAGGGCCCAGGAGCGGCAGGACCCCTGTGCCTGAGACACCGCCGGAACCTGAAAGAAACAGACCGGATAAACAGTTCTCTGCACCCAAATCCCGTGGGAGGGAGAGCTGAACCTTCAGAGAGGCAGACAAGCCTGGGAAACCAGAAGTGACTGCTCCCTGCACACACATCTCGGACGCCAGGGGAAAAAGCCAAAGACCATCTGGAACCCTGGTGCACTGAAGCTCCCGGAAGGGGCGGCACAGGTCTTCCTGGTTGCTGCCGCTGCAGAGAGCCCCTGGGCAGCACCCCACGAGCGAACCTGAGCCTAGGGACCACAGGTAAGACCAAATTTTCTGCTGCAAGAAAGCTGCCTGGTGAACTCAAGACACAGGCCCACAGGAACAGCTGAAGACCTGTAAAGAGGAAAAACTACACGCCAGAAAGCAGAACACTCTGTCCCCATAACTGACTGAAAGAGAGGAAAACAGGTCTACAGCACTCCTGTCACACAGGCTTATAGGACAGTCTAGCCACTGTCAGAAATAGCAGAACAAAGTAACACTAGAGATAATCTGATGGCGAGAGGCAAGCGCAGAAACCCAAGCAACAGAAACCAAGACTACATGCCATCATCGGACCCCAATTCTCCCAACAAAACAAACATGGAATATCCAAACACACCAGAAAAGCAAGATCTAGTTACAAAATCATATTTGATCATGATGCTGGAGGACTTCAAGAAAGACATGAACACACTTAGGGAAGCACAGGAAAACATTAATAAACAAGTAGAAGCCTACAGAGAGGAATCGCAAAAATCCCTGAAAGAATTCCAGGAAAACACAATCAAACAGTTGAAGGAATTAAAAATGGAAATAGAAGCAATCAAGAAAGAACACATGGAAACAACCCTGGATATAGAAAACCAAAAGAAGAGACAAGGAGCTGTAGATACAAGCCTCACCAACAGAATTCAAGACATGGAAGAGAGAATCTCAGGAGCAGAAGATTCCATAGAAATCATTGACTCAACTGTCAAAGATAATGTAAAGCGGAAAAAGCTACTGGTCCAAAACATACAGGAAATCCAGGACTCAATGAGAAGATCAAACCTAAGGATAATAGGTATAGAAGAGAGTGAAGACTCCCAGCTCAAAGGACCAGTAAATATCTTCAACAAAATCATAGAAGAAAACTTCCCTAACCTAAAAAAAGAGATACCCATAGACATACAAGAAGCCTACAGAACTCCAAATAGATTGGACCAGAAAAGAAACACCTCCCGTCACATAATTGTCAAAACACCAAACGCACAAAATAAAGAAAGAATATTAAAAGCAGTAAGGGAAAAAGGTCAAGTAACATATAAAGGGAGACCTATCAGAATCACACCAGACTTCTCGCCAGAAACTATGAAGGCCAGAAGATCCTGGATTGATGTCATACAGACCCTAAGAGAACACAAATGCCAGCCCAGGTTACTGTATCCAGCAAAACTCTCAATTAACATTGATGGAGAAACCAAGATATTCCATGACAAAACCAAATTTACACAATATGTTTCTACAAATCCAGCACTACAAAGGATAATAAATGGTAAAGCCCAACATAAGGAGGCAAGCTATACCCTAGAAGAAGCAAGAAACTAATCGTCTTGGCAACAAAACAAAGAGAATGAAAGCACACAAACATAACCTCACATCCAAATATGAATATAAAGGGAAGCAATAATCACTATTCCTTAATATCTCTCAATATCAATGGCCTCAACTCCCCAATAAAAAGACATAGATTAACAAACTGGATACGCAATGAGGACCCTGCATTCTGCTGCCTACAGGAAACACACCTCAGAGACAAAGACAGACACTACCTCAGAGTGAAAGGCTGGAAAACAACTTTCCAAGCAAATGGTCAGAAGAAGCAAGCTGGAGTAGCCATTCTAATATCAAATAAAATCAATTTCCAACTAAAAGTCATCAAAAAAGATAAGGAAGGACACTTCATATTCATCAAAGGAAAAATCCACCAAGATGAACTCTCAATCCTAAATATCTATGCCCCAAATACAAGGGCACCTACATACGTAAAAGAAACCTTACTAAAGCTCAAAACACACATTGCACCTCACACAATAATAGTGGGAGATTTCAACACCCCACTCTCATCAATGGACAGATCATGGAAACAGAAATTAAACAGTGATGTAGACAGACTAAGAGAAGTCATGAGCCAAATGGACTTAACGGATATTTATAGAACATTCTATCCTAAAGCAAAAGGATATACCTTCTTCTCAGCTCCTCATGGTACTTTCTCCAAAATTGACCATATAATTGGTCAAAAAACGGGCCTCAACAGGTACAGAAAGATAGAGATAATCCCAGGCATGCTATCGGACCACCACGGCCTAAAACTGGTCTTCAATAACAATAAGGGAAGAATGCCCACATATACGTGGAAATTGAACAATGCTCTACTCAATGATAACCTGGTCAAGGAAGAAATAAAGAAAGAAATTAAAAACTTTTTAGAATTTAATGAAAATGAAGATACAACATACCCAAACTTATGGGACACAATGAAAGCTGTGCTAAGAGGAAAACTCATAGCGCTGAGTGCCTGCAGAAAGAAACAGGAAAGAGCATATGTCAGCAGCTTGACAGCACACCTAAAAGCTCTAGAACAAAAAGAAGCAAATACACCCAGGAGGAGTAGAAGGCAGGAAATAATCAAACTCAGAGCTGAAATCAACCAAGTAGAAACAAAAAGGACCATAGAAAGAATCAACAGAACCAAAAGTTGGTTCTTTGAGAAAATCAACAAGATAGATAAAACCTTAGCCAGACTAACGAGAGGACACAGAGAGTGCGTCCAAATTAACAAAATTAGAAATGAAAAGGGAGACATAACTACAGATTCAGAGGAAATTCAAAAAATCATCAGATCTTACTATAAAAACCTATATTCAACAAAATTTGAAAATCTTCAGGAAATGGACAATTTCCTAGACAGATACCAGGTATCGAAGTTAAATCAGGAACAGATAAACCAGTTAAACAACCCCATAACTCCTAAGGAAATAGAAGCAGTCATTAAAGGTCTTCCAACCAAAAAGAGCCCAGGTCCAGACGGGTTTAGTGCAGAATTCTATCAAACCTTCATAGAAGACCTCATACCAATATTATCCAAACTATTCCACAAAATTGCAACAGATGGAGCACTACCGAATTCCTTCTACGAAGCCACAATTACTCTTATACCTAAACCACACAAAGACACAACAAAGAAAGAGAACTTCAGACCAATTTCCCTTATGAATATCGACGCAAAAATACTCAATAAAATTCTGGCAAACCGAATTCAAGAGCACATCAAAACAATCATCCACCATGATCAAGTAGGCTTCATCCCAGGCATGCAGGGATGGTTTAATATACGGAAAACCATCAACGTGATCCATCATATAAACAAACTGAAAGAACAAAACCACATGATCATTTCATTAGATGCTGAGAAAGCATTTGACACAATTCAACACCCCTTCATGATAAAAGTCCTGGAAAGAATAGGAATTCAAGGCCCATACCTAAACATAGTAAAAGCCATATACAGCAAACCAGTTGCTAACATTAAACTAAATGGAGAGAAACTTGAAGCAATCCCACTAAAATCAGGGACTAGACAAGGCTGCCCACTCTCTCCCTACTTATTCAATATAGTTTTTGAAGTTCTAGCCAGAGCAATCAGACAACAAAAGGAGATCAAGGGGATACAGATCGGAAAAGAAGAAGTCAAAATATCACTATTTGCAGATGACATGATAGTATATTTAAGTGATCCCAAAAGTTCCACCAGAGAACTACTAAAGCTGATAAACAACTTCAGCAAAGTGGCTGGGTATAAAATTAACTCAAATAAATCAGTTGCCTTCCTCTATACAAAAGAGAAACAAGCCGAGAAAGAAATTAGGGAAACGACACCCTTCATAATAGACCCAAATAATATAAAGTACCTCGGTGTGACTTTAACCAAGCAAGTAAAAGATCTGTACAATAAGAACTTCAAGACACTGAGGAAAGAAATTGAAGAAGACCTCAGAAGATGGAAAGATCTCCCATGCTCATGGATTGGCAGGATTAATATAGTAAAAATGGCCATTTTACCAAAAGCAATCTACAGATTCAATGCAATCCCCATCAAAATACCAATCCAATTCTTCAAAGAGTTAGACAGAACAATTTGCAAATTCATCTGGAATAACAAAAAACCCAGGATAGCTAAAGCTATCCTCAACAATAAAAGGACTTCAGGGGGAATCACTATCCCTGAACTCAAGCAGTATTACAGAGCAATAGTGATAAAAACTGCATGGTATTGGTACAGAGACAGACAGATAGACCAATGGAATAGAATTGAAGACCCAGAAATGAACCCACACACCTATGGTCACTTGATTTTTGACAAAGGAGCCAAATCCATGAAATGGAAAAAAGATAGCATTTTCAGCAAATGGTGCTGGTTCAACTGGAGGGCAACATGTAGAAGAATGCAGATCGATCCATGCTTATCACCCTGTACAAAGCTTAAGTCCAAGTGGATCAAGGACCTCCACATCAAACCAGACACACTCAAACTAATAGAAGAAAAACTAGGGAAGCATCTGGAACACATGGGCACTGGAAAAAATTTCCTGAACAAAACACCAATGGCTTATGCTCTAAGATCAAGAATCGACAAATGGGATCTCATAAAAGTGCAAAGCTTCTGTAAGGCAAAGGACACGGTGGTTAGGACAAAACGGCAACCAACAGATTGGGAAAAGATCTTTACCAATCCTACAACAGATAGAGGCCTTATATCCAAAATATACAAAGAACTCAAGAAGTTAGACCGCAGGGAAACAAATAACCCTATTAAAAAATGGGGTTCAGAGCTAAACAAAGAATTCACAGCTGAGGAATGCCAAATGGCTGAGAAACACCTAAAGAAATGTTCAACATCTTTAGTCATAAGGGAAATGCAAATCAAAACAACCCTGAGATTTCACCTCACACCAGTGAGAATGGCTAAGATCAAAAACTCAGGTGACAGCAGATGCTGGCGAGGATGTGGAGAAAGAAGAACACTCCTCCATTGTTGGTGGGATTGCAGACTGGTAAAACCATTCTGGAAATCAGTCTGGAGGTTCCTCAGAAAATTGGACATTGAACTGCCTGAGGATCCAGCTATACCTCTCTTGGGCATATACCCAAAAGATGCCTCAACATATAAAAGAGACACGTGCTCCACTATGTTCATCGCAGCCTTATTTATAATAGCCAGAAAATGGAAAGAACCGAGATGCCCTTCAACAGAGGAATGGATACAGAAAATGTGGTACATCTACACAATGGAATATTACTCAGCTATCAAAAACAATGACCTTATGAAATTCATAGGCAAATGGTTGGAACTGGAAAATATCATCCTGAGTGAGCTAACCCAATCACAGAAAGACATACATGGTATGCACTCATTGATAAGTGGCTATTAGCCCAAATGCTTGAATTACCCTAGATCCCTAGAACAAACGAAACTCAAGACGGATGATCAAAATGTGAATGCTTCACTCCTTCTTTAAATGAGGAAAAAGAATACCCTTGGCTGGGAAGGGAGAGGCAAAGATTAAAACAGAGACTGAAGGAACACCCATTCAGAGCCTGCCCCACAGGTGGCCCATACATATACAGCCACCCAATTGGACAAGATGGATGAAGCAAAGAAGTGCAGACCGACAGGAGCCGGATGTAGATCGCTCCTGAGAGACACAGCCAGAATACAGCAAATACAGAGGCGAATGCCAGCAGCAAACCACTGAGCTGAGAATAGGTCCCCCGTTGAAGGAATCAGAGAAAGAACTGGAAGAGCTTGAAGGGGCTCGAGACCCCAAAAGTACAACAATGTCAAGCAACCAGAGCTTCCAGGGACTAAGCCACTACCTAAAGACTATATATGGACTGACCCTGGACTCTGACCCCATAGGTAGCAATGAATATCCTAGTAAGAGCACCAGTGGAAGGGGAAGCCCTGGGTCCTGCTAAGACTGAACCCCCAGTGAACTAGACTATGGGGGGAGGGCGGCAATGGGGGGAGGGTTGGGAGGGGAACACCCATAAGGAAGGGGAGGGGGGAGGGGGATTTTGCCCAGAAACCGGGAAAGGGAATAACACTTGAAATGTATATAAGAAATACTCAAGTTAATAAAAAAAAAAAAATAAAAAAAATAAAAATAAAAAAAAATAAAAAAAAATACAGAAATACCACAGAGGAGATAGATATAGATTTCTGAAAGTTACCTGCTACTCCTAAGACAGAAATATTTACATGCTAATTGATGTTCTTTAGTACTTTCCTTGACTTAATATGGCGCGCGCGCGCACACACACACACACACACACACACACACACACACACACACACACACACACGGTCACCAACAGGTCCTAGTATTCTCCTTTCCAAACTCAGCTGCTCCATTTGCCATTCAACAAAGGATGGGCAGCAGTGTCTCATGATATGAGGCCAACAAAGAGAGGGAAAGAAGGACATGAGCCCTGAGCCTAGGACCCGCAAAGGCATACCACAGCCGAGTGGGTGCTGTTTCTCATTGTTTGATAGATGTACCTAAAATATGAACTATACATCATAACTGCTCCATGACAGGAACGCACAACCCCTGTTATATTTTCCTTTTGTGGGTGTGAGAAGTGGTGTGGATAAGGGAAATATTACCATGGGACTAATCAAACAAATGCTTCTGGCTGTCATTTCATGTTGCATATACTGTCCAACACGTGTCGCTATCAGATGGGTGTGTGTAGTATCCCTTGCAGCAGAAAATTGTTACTCTTTTCTATGTATCTTAGAAAATATATTTGGGGATTCTACAGGTCTTTAAATTATTTTCTCTTTGTGTGTAGTGTATATGCCTGTTTGTCTCTACATCCTTCATGAGAGTTCAGATTTCTGCAGAGCCACAAAAGGGTGTTGGACGCTCTGGAACTAGAGCTGCCTATGGTAGTGAGCCACCTCTCAAGTGGGGAAGCAAGCCCTGGTCATTGGAAGAGCAGTACAGGCTCTTTATCTCGAAGCTATCTTTAGACTACATTAAAAAACAAACTTCTCAAAGGCCATGTGCTATTTTTTTTAAACCACACAAAGGCACATCTTAAGAGAATCCTTGAATAGTTTTTCCATATTCTGCAAAAATTATAGATTTACAGTTTGCTATCCAAGATTATCAGCCCTAAAAATATTCAGTATGAAGTTATTAACTCATATAAATAGTAAAGGGATCAGCTAATGCAGAACTTTTTTTTTATTTTACACTAAAGTAATATTGAAACATAATTATCTGAGTATCTCAAATTTCAAGGACTTCTTGGATACAGGAAACAGTGTTCACTTTTACAATTTATATCCTTAGTCACCACACTGTGGTGCTTTTTGCCAATAGAGGATGCATTAAAATGAAAGGATTTACTAATGATAAATTACCTTTAAGTAGGGCATGGCAAAATGTGCCTGATGGAGAGGATGGATCGTGGCCAGTGGAAGTAAAAAGGGAAAAAGAGAGAAAGATAGAGCAAGTCAGGGGGTTAGAAGAGGTAGGATAGAGCTAGTAAAGTGTTAGTGGAGGGGGAACAGAGCAGGTAAGGGGGTAGTAGATGAGGTGGGGGATAGAGCAGGTAAGGAAGTAGTAGGCAGGGTGGGGTATAGAGCATATCAAGGAGTTGGAGGTTAGGGTGGGAGGGGGATAGAGCAGGTTGAGGTGTTGGAGGCGGGATGGAGGAATAGAGCAGGTAAGGGTTGTAGTCAGGGTTAGCAATACTTCCTAACTTCTGAGATTGCCAGAATTTCACAGTTAAACACTTTGATTATTCTTCATCAAAATAATAAGCAGAAATAAATCAGTTAAAATGATTTCTGACTTGGTTCTAGAAGGAAATATTCTAGAAACATCCTGGAACTATTTATGCTAGCTCAGCCTTATGCATGGGTTAAAGAGCTAAGCCAGCATCTTTAGGAAGAAAGGTCGGGCAGCCAGTGGCCTTGCCAAGGCTCCTAGGCTCTTCCCCACTTGTATCTCAGAGTGTAGAGTGATGAGCTGAGCCACTGGCCTGGGCTTCTTTATTGTATGCTGTGGAAATGTTAACTATCTTTAATATCATTTGCAATGGATGCATTAACTAGTAACAGTATTAATTCAATAAAGTTTTCCCGTGGATTCTCCACTGCACTTAGAATATAACCCAAAGTACCTACAATAACATCACCCCTGCAAGTCAGGCTCTGTCCATTTCTCTCCATGAGTGTCATGCTCTCCAAGGGCTAGAATCCTTCAGCCTTTCCTTGAACATGATATGCCAGTTTCCATGAATTGTTATTGTATTAATTTTTCCTGAACAGAGGCAAATGAAATCCAATCATCCCAGATAGGCACCAATGACAGAGCAAGTAAGATTTCACAAAAGTTCAAGTTGGGGAAACCAATGAGTTTTCATGCTTTCTCACAGATCATAGATGGAGGAATGATTATAGGAATATGGCTAACCCTCAAACACCAGCAGCACCGCAATGTTCCACACCAACATGGACTGTGACCTTACGGAATCTGTACCACATAGTCTAGGTTCTAGTCAGCCTTTTACTTCTGCATATGCCCTAGCATCTCCCGAGATCAGTGGCTGCTGATGTGGGTGGTATAGTAGAGATGAATAGCTAAAATGCCAGGCAAGGGTTTCCTGATCCTTACCAGGGAGTTTCAACAGCTTCATTACCATTAGTAGACTAAGTACCATTGTAATATTTCTCTATTCTAGTTGCCATGGCTACAGGACAAAGTCCAAGATGGCATTTCAACACCTGAGGAAATAGCATCACACAGTACGTGCAGGCATTGATTCACTTTCTGGAAGGTCTTTCCTGAATCCTGGCAAGGATATTTCCCTGTGACTCAGGCTAATGTTCAAACACCACATGTCCTTTTTCCTCTAGTTGTAGCATCAAATATGTTGGGTGAATGCATGGCTGATTGCACAAAATATGAGCTATGGAGGCCCATGGGGTAACAAATATAGAAACAGTAGCATAAAATTCATCTACAGCATGAAAAATTTCACTTCACCCCCTCATATGGCCTTATACAGGACAAAAAAATATCACTAGAGAGAAATAATTCTTTGCTTTAAAGCTTGGTTTCACCAACTCACTGTCTGGATAACAATGTTCTTCTTACAATGGAAATGATAAAGAGATAAACATTAAGCTTCTAAGTAACCCATATAACATGTTTTTATGGGACTGATTCAATATGTCCTTATTTGGTAGATGATGTCTGTTATTTTCTGATAAGTGGACAATTATATCTATCTTATCTATCTGTTCTTAACTACTTTAAGTAGGGTATACTTGCCTTCTTATTTGATAGAATACTGGTCTATCATGCTGAAGGCCTTTAGAAAGGAGTACACAACTAGGTTGTAGCTGTAAGCCCCTCCCAAGTCCTCTAGTAGAACTCCTGATGCAGAAGGCACTATCTCTTTTTCTATGTTAACATTAATTTGTAGTGAACCTATTGCCCAGATGAGATTAAAATGGATCTACACAGAGACAATGGTGCCAATAGACAGTAAGAATCCTTATTCACAAGAACGCTCATACCCTAGGCCAAAGCCTTGATGTCTGCATCACACAGCCAATACACTGTTTTACTTATCCTAGCTTAAGTTTGCTTTCTGAAGCTTGTCATCCAAGTAATGTTTTTTTATCACACAATGGCCAAAAGGATATTTTCTGAAGTCCTATTAGTAAATAAATTAATGAGTTCTAATGAAAGAGTAAGAGGGATACTAGGGGAATGAGGGGGAAAGGGGAAAATATCCCCTTAGAGAGGGACAGTCAATGTTCTTGAAATAGTCAAATTGTTTCTTAGATCTAAAAAGAAAAAGCTGACACACAGGCTTACAGGCGGGGCAAGCCACAGTCAAAGACAGCAAGAATAGCTAACATCAGAGATAACCAGATGGCAAGAGGCAACGGCAAGAACCTAAGCAACAGAAACCAATGCCATTTGCCATCATCAGAACCCAATTCCCCCACCACAGCAAGCCCTAGATACCCCAACACACAAGAAAATCAAGATTTTGATTTAAAATCACAACTCTTGATGATATTGGAGGACATTAAGAAAGACATAAATAACCCCCCTTAAAGAAATACAGGACAACACAAGTAGAAGGCCTTAAAGAGGAAATACAAAAATCATCCAAACAGGGGAAGGAATTGAACAAAATAATCTGTATTCTAAAAACAGAAATACAAACAGTATAGAAATCACAAGGGAGACAACCCTGCAGACCCATGACTCCAGCTGCATATGTAGCAGAGGATAGCCCTGTTGGGCAACTGTGGTAGGAGAAGCCCTTGGTCCTGCCAAAGATGGACTCCCCAGTGTACGGGAATGTCAGGGTGGGAGGCTGGAATGGATGGATGGTTGGGTGGGAGAACACTATCATACAAGAAGGGGGGAGGGAGGGTGGGGTGGGGGCAAATGGATGGGAAAATGGAAAAGGAGGTAACGTTGAAATGTAAACAAAACACACACACACACACACACACAGAAAGAAAAGAAAACCTAGGAAAGAGATCAGAAGTCATAAATAAAAGCATTACCAACAGAATACAAGAGATAGAAGAGCAAATCTCAGGGACAGAAGATACCATAGAAAACATTGACACAACTATCAAAGGAAATGCAAAACACAAAAAACTCCTAACCCAAAACATCCAGGACACGATTTGGAGTTCAAACCTAAGGATTCTAGGTATAGAAGAGAACGAAGATTCCCAACTTAAAGGGCTAGTATCTTCAACAGAATTATTGAAAAAAAACTTCCCTAACTTAAAGAGAGAGATGCCCATAAACATACAAGAAACCTACAGAACTGCAAAGAGATTGGACAAGAAAAGAAATTTCTCCCATCACATAATAGTCAAAACTCCAAATACACAAATGAAAGAAAGAATATTAAAAGCAATGAGGGAAAATGGTCAAGTAACATATAAAGGTAGAACTATGAGAAGCACACTAGGTCTCTCAATAGAGACTATGAAAACTAGAAGATGGGCAGATGTCATACAGGCCCTAAGAGAACACAAATGCAAGCTCAGGCTACTGTATCCAGCAAAACTCTCAATTACCATAGAAAGAGAAACCAAGATATTCCACGACAAAACCAAATTTACACAATATCTTTCTACAAATCCACCCTACAAAGGTTAATAAAAAGAAAACTCCAGCACAGGGAGGGAAATTACATCCTAGAAAAAGCAAAAAAGTAATCTTCTTTCAACTAACCAAAATAAGATAGTCACACAAATGTAATTAATTACACCTCTAACAACAAAAATTACAGGAAACAACAATCATTGGTCCCTAATAACTCTCAACATCAATGGACTCAATTCCCTAAGAAAAAGACATAGACTAACTGACTGGATATAGAAAGAGGACCCAGCATTTTGCTACATACAGGAAACACACCTCAGTGACAAAGTTGGACACTACCTCGGAGTAAAAGGCTAGAAAATAATTTTCCAAGCAAATGGTCCCAAGAAACAAGCTTGAGTAGCCATTCTAATATCAAAGAAAATTGAGTTTCAATTAAAAGTTACCAAAAATGATAAGGAAGGACACTTCATATTCATTGAAAAAAAACCCAGGACAATAAATTCTCAATTCTGAATATCTAAGTTCCAAATGCAAGGGCACCTACATTCATAAAAGAAACCTTACTAAAGATCAAAGAACACATTGCATCTTATACAATAAGAGTGGGAGAGTTCAACACCCCATTTTCATCAATGGACAGATTATGGAAACAGAGACTAATCAGAGACACAGAGAAACTAACGTAAGTTATAAACCAAATGGATTTAACAGATTATTTATGGAACATTTCATCCTAAAGCAAAACAATATACCTTCTTCTCAGCACATTATAGTACCTTCTCCAGAACTGACAATATAATTGGTCACAAAACAGGCCTCAACAGATACAAGGAGATTGAAATAATCCCATGCATATTATAAGATCACCATGGACTAAGGCTGGTCTTTAATAACAACAAAAATGACAGAAAGCCCACATACACATGGAAGCTGAACAATGCTCTACTCAATGATAAGGAAGAAATAATAAAGAAATTAAAGACTTTTTAGAATTTAATGAAAATGAAGGCACAACATACCCAAACTTATGGGACACAATGAAAGCAATGTTAAGAGGAAAACTCAAAGCTCTGAGTGCCTCCAAAAAGAAACTGGAGAGGGCATACACTAGCAGCTTGACAGCACACCTAAAAGCTCTAGAACAAAAAGAAGCAAATGAACCCAAGAGAAGTAGAAGGCAGGAAATAATCAAACTCAGGACTGAGTGTAAACAAAAAGAACTTGACAAAGAATCAACAAAACCAGCCTAAACAGAGGGCACAGAGGGAGTATCTAAATTAAGAAAATAAGAAATGGAAAGTTAGAGTCCAGAGAATCAAATAACCCTATTAAAAATGGGATACAGAGCTAAACAAAGAATTCTCAACTGAGGAATATCTAATGGGTAAAGAGCACCTAAAGAAATGTTCAACATCCTTAGTCATCAGGGAAATGCAAATCAAAACAACCCTGAGATTCCACCTCACACCAGTCAGAATGGCTAAGATCAAAACTCAGGTGACAACTTATTGGTGGGACTGCAAACTGGTACAACCACTATGAAAATCAATCTGGAGGTTCCTCAGAAAATTGGACATAGTTCTGAGGACCCAGCTATATCTCCTGAGCATATACCCAAAAGATGCTACAACATACAAGGACACATGCTCCACTATGTTCATTGCAGTCTTATTTATAATAGCCAGAACCTGGAAAGAACCCAGATGTCCCTCAACAGAGGAATGGACACAGAAAATGTGGTACATCTACACAATGGAGTACTACTCGGCTATTAAAAACGACTTCATAAAATTCATAGGCAAATGGATGGAACTAGAAAATATCATGCTGAGTGAGGTAACCCAATCACAAAAAACAGAACAACACACACACACACACACACACACACACACACACACACACACACACACACGGTATGCACCCACTGATAAGTGGATATTAGCCCCAAAGCTTGGATTACTTATGATACAATCCACAGATCCCATGAAGTTCAAGAAGAAGACAACCAAAGTGCGGATGCTTCAGTCCTTCTTAGAAGGGGAAACAAAAATATTCACAGGAGGATATATGGAGACAAAGTTTGGAGCAGAGACTGAAGAAAATGCCATCCAGAGACTGCCCCACCTGGGGATCCAGCCCATACACAGCCACCAAACTCACACAATATTGCAGTTCTCAGATCTGCAATAAAAAGAAAAAAAAAGACTGAATCATGGGGAAAGCTTGTTCCAACCCAGACAATGGGGCACTCTTAGCCATTTTTAAGAAATTTGTAGCTGGCGCTGACATTAAAAGGGTTGGGGACTGTTCTTTGAGATCTTATTTTGGAATTGATCTTCAATTCTCACTACACATTAATCTCTTAGGCACCTTTTGAAATCCCTGGTGTCCAGGACTTATTCCACATCTATAATAAATGAATACAAAGAAGACTTTATCAATATGAGATGAATGTGAGGCACAGCTCCCTGGGGAGTTGGAAACAGAGAAAGCAGATGCTGACGGAGAATGAGAAGACAAGAGAGGGCAAGGATCGTAGTAGTGAGGAAGGACAAATGACTGATCTGTCTGCAGAGAAAAAGAAGTGTAGGGTTAGGTCATGAAAGAGCCTAACCGCCAAACTAAGGGGCTTGTTATTCCTTTTGAAGGCAACTAGAAATCACTAAAGACCTGCTAGCCAAAATATGGCACGGCCTGGGAGCACAAGTCTGAGGGGGTGAATGAAAGACCGCTGCCTTGAGACAGGGTTAAGTAGGATAATTCAACAGTGGTCCATTTTCTTAAAGGGAGTACATGGGTGCATGCTCAAGATCGTGTGTTCTGTAGAAATGCTTCAATATTGCATCTAATTCAAAGACAACATAGCAATACTCTTCACAAGTTAGGAAGGCAAAATTCTACTCTAATAATCATCAACGGGAAGATTTTCTCAAGACTGAACTTCTTAAGCCAATGCTTCTTAGTCAGGGAAGGAGAAACAAAATATGAATTTAAGATTAACATTTTCCTTTCCTATGGATCGAGTTAGTACAATATATACTTCTGAAAAACAGTGATGTCAACAAGAAAACAAAATTAAAGCAGGCTAAGACATTCTAAATTTGAATCACTGGGACATCAGAATGCATTTGCTAAGGAAGTCTACATAAGTATTTGAAAAAATGAGGGGACTTAAAGCTTTTTTGAAATGACAAACAATGGCTGAAGTAGAGAGCACAGGAGAAAGGACAGATGTGTGAGACAAGTTCAGGCCAGTGCCACTGGAGGAAATCACCAGCACTAACACACACACCCTGCTGGTCATTTAGGTACTTATTTAATTTTCAGTGTTCAGCCACATTAATGAAGGGAAAACAAAATAACCACAATAGACTTTTTTTTTAGTTATTAAGACCCAAGCTAGAACAAAATAAATTTCCCTTTAAAAATGTTAAGCGAAATAAGCCAGACTAATAAAGATAGATAACACAGCATCTTATAAGAGGACTATAAAAATTAATATCTTTCTGGTGTGTGTGTGTGTGTGTGTGTGTGTGTGTGTGTGTGTGTGTGTGTGTGTGTGTTTGTGTAATCCTGAAATTGTAAGGAGGATCATAAGAAGGGAGGAAGAGATTTCAAGAGAAGGAAGAATAAGGAAAACATAGTAATGGAGTCCAGTAGACATGTACATAGCAGAGGGAACTAATGGGCTGGGAGGAAAGGGATCAATCAGCAGATGGCAGGGAGAAAAGGGCTGAAAGAATACTCTGAGGGAGACTATATATATTTTTCATATATTGTGGAATATATATGTACATATGTATATATAGTATGTATAATATTTTGCAATAGTATTTTCATCTATATGAATATATAGATGTATGAAATATATGTCGATATAAAATGTAAATATATGAAATATCTATAGATGTATGAAATTTGTATAAATACTATAACGAAATACGTTTTTGTATGCTAACTTAAAAAGATAAAAAAGAATGGTCTAATCTGTCAAGTAATTTTAATAGTGATCTGACAAGTAGCTCACTCAGGAGGGAAGAATATATGTTAATTGTTGTTGAAAATAAAACCTTTTAAGTTATAATCCAGTTCCCTTTCACTAGCGATGGTTAATTTTTATTGCCTTTGAATTATCAATGAAATTCATGGTTCCCTTTTGGGGTTTTTAGTCCTGTTAATAAAAAATTTTAAATGGGTATGGAAGGAATTTCAAAAATCATTCTGTTAGAATCTCCAAGGAAAAACAATAGAACAGGCAAGCTATAAATCTCAGAAACTGAAGGCAGGAGGGAGATAAGTAAGTAGAAGAAAAAGCTACTCCACTTTGAGTGTGAGTCTAAGGAAGTCTTCACATTTAGCAAAGCAGCTACATGATATAAGGAGAAGGCACTGGGTCACCTTCAGACATAGGTTAACAAAATAAAAATTTTGAGCAAGCTTAGGTTTTTGACTAGGATCAGAGAGACGGGGGAGGGAGGGAGGAGGGGAGAAGGAAGGGGGAAGAGTTTCACACTCAGAGTTAGAATTCCAAAAAAACAGGCAGGCTTAGCAGTATGGCATGGGCAGAAGGGGCTTCTGCACATTACCAGTGCATCTTCTCAGTGAGGAAAATTATTCCTCCCATCTCCTTAGCATATCTTCAGTTGTGGTGTTCTTCTGGTGAGGTGATTGGCAGCCCCAGCTGCAGGGGACAGTCCTATGTGATGTTCTAATCTTAGGAGAGGTGAAATCAAGTCTCCACTCAGGGCCTGAGGCAAAACTCGGAATCTATTCTTTGGGTCAGGAGGAAGTAGTTTTCCATTAAAGAGACTCCACAAAGCCCCGATACCTCTACTCTTCCATATGTTATTTTAAATCCTAAGGAGAGAGAAGCTGACATTTGCTTTCATTGTATTACCAGAGAAATAAGTTAGGTCTAAAGTCAACCATGACAAAAGAATCTATCGTCCATGGCTTCCAACTCTGCTAATATCTAGGATAACTGCACAGTAACAGTGTAGGAAGAAAGGCAGAATTAAAATTTAAATATTATTTACTTGGCTGCAGATAAATTTCTTCCAATAACAAGCATCTTCATATGGAGCCTTTTTTCTCCCCATGTGAGGGGCTACCTCTTTAATGCAAACAAAGGAATATACTTTCCCTGCAATTCAATGACCCTTCCTTTAGGTGGCACTATAAGATACAACAATGATATTTCCCCTGGGGACAAGGCTATACCTTAATTACATCCCTTAACTTTTCCCAGATATTAAAACCCCAACGCCACATATTCCAAACCTCTTTTTCTTAATAATTTCATGAGACATGGCCAGAAGGGTAGTTGAGACATTAAACATTATATTATCAAAGGGAATATCATCGATAATCTAAGCTAATAAAAATGTTCACATCCCCATCATATAGCCAAAGCATTCGGCCTAATATAAAAAGAAAAGCTAAGTCAACAACAGAGGAGGTTACATACCTGAGCTTCTGATTGTACTGTTTGACCTTTTCCAGGGAGGCTGTGTTTATCTGCGCTTGAAACTCTTCCACGGAGATGTTGTCTCTATAGCAATATCCTTCCATGCTCTCCAGTGCTGCGAAACAAGTGAACAGTTTGCATGCCAACTTATAACTTAGTCACTGTGCATCTCTTCTATGCTACTAATTCTCAATATACTTAAAGTGCTGAGTATGAATACATGTGCAATAAGTAACTCCAGAAATGAATGAAAATGGGTCCTTTGCTCTCAAAACATATATATATATGTATATATATATACATATATATATATCAAACAGCTGAAAATTTATTGTTGTTGTTGTTGTTAAATAGGCAAAGGCAAGTTCTGGTTTAAACTATCCTCTATTTTTAAAGCATTTTGAATGCACTGTGGAAGACTAGACTATGCCATTCCAGAATATGCTGTTTTGGCATGAGCATTATTTTCAGCTGGTTATTTTGAGAAACTGCAGACATAGGAAGTGTTCTGAAAAAAAATGTAAAATTAAGTTTTTTGTAAAAAGAATTTATATCTTAAATGGGAGCCTACATTGTATATACCAGCACAAGGGTGTGGGGATGGGTGTCTGCATTTGCATGTACAGCCCCTTTCTGCACCATGAAGAAGAAGGGACAAAAGTGTAATAACTTCTAATCCCTCCACAAGCCACTGAGATAAATTTATACAAGAAGCCTCATCATTATTTTCCTCATGTCTTAGAGTTTCTATTGCTGCAACCAAACACCATGACCAAAAAACAAATTGAAGCGGAAAACAAAAGGGTTTAATTGTCTTACATTTCCACACTGCTGTTCATCACTGAAGGAAATCAGGACAAGAACTCCAACAGGGCAGGATCTGGAGACAGGAGCCGATCCAGAGGCCATGGGGTGGGGAGGTGTGTATTGCTTACTGGCTTGTTCATCATGGCTTGCTCAGCTTGCTTTCTTATAGAACTCTGGGCCACCAGTCATCCATAGGCTGGTGATCCCTCCCCACCCCCGACCACTAATTGCGAAACTGTGAGGCTCTTTCCTTTCTGAGGACTCAAGTTTTCATAAAGTTGACACAGAAAACTAGCCAGTACCCCATGCCATTCTTTATAATTGGTGTTTTCTCCCTATTTGTTTCCCTGGATCTGAGTACCATTGTTTTTCTTTTCTCTGTGGGATGCATTCCAGACCTGCAGTAGACGCTGAAACAAGGGATTCTTCTGAAGCCTGATTGGATTTTCACACCATACACATGCACACCCCATAATGCCCCACACCTACATACACTTTTACAATACCTTTCTCATTTTCACAAAGCACTTAATATTTTTATGTTCTGTAACTACTGCACCAGGATAATAGAAACACGGGATTATTTATCCTCATAATATTATGGACGAAGGAACTAGTTTTACTTTGTGTCTATTAGGTCAAGAGTAACATTTTCCCAGGAAGGTAGCATTTATGCCTCTCTTCAGCACATCCCAATTGCCAACATCACTAATTTTGCATGTTGGAGCCATTACTCACTAAAGTCGGAATTATTTAAGAATGAGACCCTGTATAGTCAAGGACCTGATAACTGAGGTCAATTGAGTGACTCATGGGTAAGTGACTAATACACATGTGGATATGTTGCTCAAAGGATGATCTATCATGCTCTGGTTAGATACACAACATCACACTATTCAGAATGATGTGCAATTGAAACCGTGAATCACTTATATCTCCAATTTGCCATGTAGTGTTATCAGACCACACTTGCTAGCTGGTACACAAAACCACAAAAGTGAAACCACAGAGAAGGCAGAGACCACAGTTAAGCTGGGGTCAAAGCTGAAGAAGGACACCTGTCCCTGGCTTAACACACTCCATTCTGTACATCTTTGGCCCTACTCTGGCTCCTCAACTAATTTCCTAACGCTACCACGCTCTTTGGAAGTTAGGTTAGATTCTAGCCATGACAGGACTCATAAAAAGGGATTGAACTGCACTCAAGGAGCAGCAAGCCACAAGGTACAGGAGCCTTTGCGGTGAAATCACTGCCCCAGCATTAGTTACTTTTCTGTGATTGTAACAAAGACCCTGACAAAGAACAATCAAGAGAAAAACTAGGTATTTTAGCGTATAGTTCTGAAGGAGACACAGGGTGCCATGACAGGGAAGTCACAGTAACAGAAGCATGAGGCAAGCCTGGCAGTCAAGAATCAGACTAATCACATTTAACCCCATACAGCAAGCAGACAGGGAGAAGAGGAAGTGTGGTCAGGAATAAAACTTCAGAGAAGAGACCCAACCGCCTGGTCAGGTGGGCACTCCTGAGGCTGCAGAGCGGAAGAGACCACCAACACTGCTCACACCTGCCCACATCCCTGGCCCAAGAGGAAACTGTATAAGGCCTCTGGGCTCCCGTGGGGGAGGGCCCAGAAGCGGCAGGACCCCTGCCAGAGACACCGCCGGACCCTGAAGGAAACAGACCGGATAAACAGTTCTCTGCACCCAAATCCCGTGGGAGGGAGAGCTAAACCTTCAGAGAGGCAGACAAACCTGGGAAACCAGAAGAGACTGCTCTCTGCACACACATCTCGGACGCCAGAGGAAAACACCAAAGGCCATCTGAAACCCTGGTGCACTGAAGCTCCCGGAAGAGGCGGCACAGGTATTCCTGGTTGCTGCCGCCACAGAGAGCCCGTGGGCAGCACCCCACGAGCGAACTTGAGCCTCGGGACCACAGGTAAGACCAACTTTTCTGCTGCAAGAAAGCTGCCTGGTGAACTCAAGACACAGGCCCACACGAACAGCTGAAGACCTGTAGAGAGGAAAAACTACACGCTCGAAAGCAGAACACTCTGTTCCCATAACTGGCTGAAAGAAAACAGGAAAACATGTCTACAGCACTCCTGACACACAGGCTTATAGGACAGTCTAGCCACTGTCAGAAATAGCAGAAGAAAGTAACACTAGAGATAATCTGATGGCGAGAGGCAAGCGCAGGAACCCAAGCAACAGAAACCAAGACTACTTGGCATCATCGGAGCCCAATTCTCCCACCAAAACAAACATGGAATATCCAAACACACCAGAAAAGCAAGATCTAGTTTCAAAATCATATTTGATCATGATGCTGGAGGACTTCAAGAAAGATGTGAAGAACTCCCTTAGGGAAACACAGGAAAACATTAATAAACAAGTAGAAGCCTACAGAGAGGAATCGCAAAAATCCCTGAAAGAATTCCAGGAAAACACAATCAAACAGTTGAAGGAATTAAAAATGGAAATAGAAGCAATCAAGAAAGAACACATGGAAACAACCCTGGATATAGAAAACCAAAAGAAGAGACAAGGAGCTGTAGATACAAGCTTCACCAACAGAATACAAGAAATGGAAGAGAGAATCTCAGGAGCAGAAGATTCCATAGAAATCATTGACTCAACTGTCAAAGATAATGTAAAGCGGAAAAAGCTACTGGTCCAAAACATACAGGAAATCCAGGACTCAATGAGAAGATCAAACCTAAGGATAATAGGTATAGAAGAGAGTGAAGACTCCCAGCTCAAAGGACCAGTAAATATCTTCAACAAAATCATAGAAGAAAACTTCCCTAATCTAAAAAAAGATATACCCATAGGCATACAAGAAGCCTACAGAACTCCAAATAGATTGGACCAGAAAAGAAACACCTCCCGTCACATAATAGTCAAAACACCAAACGCACAAAATAAAGAAAGAATATTAAAAGCAGTAAGGGAAAAAGGTCAAGTAACATATAAAGGCAGACATATCAGAATCACACCAGAATTCTCGCCAGAAACTATGAAGGCCAGAAGATCCTGGACTGATGTCATACAGACCCTAAGAGAACACAAATGCCAGCCCAGGTTACTGTATCCTGCAAAACTCTCAATTAACATAGATGGAGAAACCAAGATATTCCATGACAAAACCAAATTTACACAATATCTTTCTACAAATCCAGCACTACAAAGGATAATAAATGGTAAAGCCCAACATAAGGGGGCAAGCTATAACCTAGAAGAAGCAAGAAACTAATCGTCTTGGCAACAAAACAAAGAGAATGAAAGCACACAAACATAACCTCACATCCAAATATGAATATAAAGGGAAGCAATAATCACTATTCCTTAATATCTCTCAATATCAATGGCCTCAACTCCCCAATAAAAAGACATAGATTAACAAACTGGATACGCAACGAGGACCCTGCATTCTGCTGCCTACAGGAAACACACCTCAGAGACAAAGACAGACATTACCTCAGAGTGAAAGGTTGGAAAACAATTTTCCAAGCAAATGGTCAGAAGAAGCAAGCTGGAGTAGCCATTCTAATATCAAATAAAATCAATTTTCAATTAAAAGTCATCAAAAAAGATAAGGAAGGACACTTCATATTCATCAAAGGAAAAATCCACCAAGATGAACTCTCAATCCTAAATATCTATGCCCCAAATACAAAGGCACCTACATACATAAAAGAAACCTTACTAAAGCTCAAAACACACATTGCACCTCACACAATAATAGTGGGAGATTTCAACACCCCACTCTCATCAATGGACAGATCATGGAAACAGAAATTGAACAGAGATGTAGACAGACTAAGAGAAGTCATGAGCCAAATGGACTTAACGGATATTTATAGAACATTCTATCCTAAAGCAAAAGGATATACCTTCTTCTCAGCTCCTCATGGTACTTTCTCCAAAATTGACCATATAATTGGTCAAAAAACGGGCCTCAACAGGTACAGAAAGATAGAAATAATCCCATGCGTGCTATCGGACCACCACGGCCTAAAACTGGTCTTCAATAACAATCAAGGAAGAATGCCCACATATACGTGGAAATTGAACAATGCTCTACTCAAGAATAACCTGGTCAAGGAAGAAATAAAGAAAGAAATTAAAAACTTTTTAGAATTTAATGAAAATGAAGGTACAACATACCCAAACTTATGGGACACAATGAAAGCTGTGCTAAGAGGAAAACTCATAGCGCTGAGTGCCTGCAGAAAGAAACAGGAAAGAGCATATGTCAGCAGCTTGACAGCACACCTAAAAGCTCTAGAACAAAAAGAAGCACATACACCCAGGAGGAGTAGAAGGCAGGAAATAATCAAACTCAGAGCTGAAATCAACCAAGTAGAAACAAAAAGGACCACAGAAAGAATCAACAGAACCAAAAGTTGGTTCTTTGAGAAAATCAACAAGATAGATAAACCCTTAGCCAGACTAACGAGAGGACACAGAGAGTGCGTCCAAATTAACAAAATCAGAAATGAAAAGGGAGACATAACAACAGATTCAGAGGAAATTCAAAAAATCATCAGATCTTACTATAAAAACCTATATTCAACAAAACTTGAAAATCTTCAGGAAATGGATAATTTCCTAGACAGATACCAGGTACCGAAGTTAAATCAGGAACAGATACACCAGTTAAACAACCCCATAACTCCTAAGGAAATAGAAGCAGTCATTAAAGGTCTCCCAACCAAAAAGAGCCCAGGTCCAGACGGGTTTAGTGCAGAATTCTACCAAACCTTCATAGAAGACCTCATACCAATATTATCCAAACTATTCCACAAAATTGAAACAGATGGATCACTACCGAATACCTTCTACGAAGCCACAATTACTCTTATACCTAAACTACACAAAGACACAACAAAGAAAGAGAACTTCAGACCAATTTCCCTTATGAATATCGATGCAAAAATACTCAATAAAATTCTGGCAAACCGAATCCAAGAGCACATCAAAACAATCATCCACCATGACCAAGTAGGCTTCATCCCAGGCATGCAGGGATGGTTTAATATATGGAAAACCATCAACTTGATCCATTATATAAACAAACTGAAAGAACAAAACCACATGATCATTTCATTAGACGCTGAGAAAGCATTTGACAAAATTCAACACCCCTTCATGATAAAAGTCCTGGAGAGAATAGGAATTCAAGGCCCATACCTAAACATAGTAAAAGCCATATACAGCAAACCAGTTGCTAACATTAAACTAAATGGAGAGAAACTCGAAGCAATCCCACTAAAATCAGGGACTAGACAAGGCTGCCCACTCTCTCCCTACTTATTCAATATAGTTCTTGAAGTTCTAGCCAGAGCAATCAGACAACAAAAGGAGGTCAAGGGGATACAGATCGGAAAAGAAGAAGTCAAAATATCACTGTTTGCAGATGATATGATAGTGTATTTAAGTGATCCCAAAAGTTCCACCAGAGAACTACTAAAGCTGATAAACAACTTCAGCAAAGTGGCTGGGTATAAAATTAACTCAAATAAATCAGTAGCCTACCTCTACACAAAAGAGAAACAAGCCGAGAAAGAAATTAGGGAAACGACACCCTTCATAATAGACCCAAATAATATAAAGTACCTCGGTGTGACTTTAACCAAGCAAGTAAAAGATCTGTACAATAAGAACTACAAGACACTGAAGAAGGAAATTGAAGAAGACCTCAGAAGATGGAAAGATCTCCCATGCTCATGGATTGGCAGGATTAATATAGTAAAAATGGCCATTTTACCAAAAGCAATCTACAGATTCAATGCAATCCCCATCAAAATACCAATCCAAATCTTCAAAGAGTTAGACAGAACATTTTGCAAATTCATCTGGAATAACAAAAAACCCAGGATAGCTAAAGCTATCCTCAACAATAAAAGGACTTCAGGGGGAATCACTATCCCTGAACTCAAGCAGTATTACAGAGCAATAGTGATAAAAACTGCATGGTATTGGTACAGAGACAGACAGATAGACCAATGGAATAGAATTGAAGACCCAGAAATGAACCCACACACCTATGGTCACTTGATTTTTGACAAAGGAGCCAAACCATCAAATGGAAAAAAGATAGCATTTTCAGCAAATGGTGCTGGTTCAACTGGAGGTCAACATGTAGAAGAATGCAGATCGATCCATGCTTATCACCCTGTACAAAGCTTAAGTCCAAGTGGATCAAGGACCTCCACATCAAACCAGACAGACTCAAACTAATAGAAGAAAAACTAGGGAAGCATCTGGAACACATGGGCACTGGAAAAAATTTCCTAAACAAAACACCAATGGCTTATGCTCTAAGATCAAGAATCGACAAATGGGATCTCATAAAACTGCAAAGCTTCTGTAAGGCAAAGGACACGGTGGTTAGGACAAAACGGCAACCAACAGATTGGGAAAAGATCTTTACCAATCCTACAACAGATAGAGGCCTTATATCCAAAATATACAAAGAACTCAAGAAGTTAGACCGCAGGGAAACAAATAACCCTATTGGAAAATGGGGTTCAGAGCTAAACAAAGAATTCACAGCTGAGGAATGCCGAATGGCTGAGAAACACCTAAAGAAATGTTCAACATCTTTAGTCATAAGGGAAATGCAAATCAAAACAACCCTGAGATTTCACTTCACACCAGTGAGAATGGCTAAGATCAAAAACTCAGGGGACAACAGATGCTGGCAAGGATGTGGAGGAAGAGGAACACTCCTCCATTGTTGGTGGGATTGCAAACTGGTACAACCATTCTGGAAATCAGTCTGGAGAATCCTCAGAAAATTGGACATTGAACTGCCTGAGGATCCAGCTATACCTCTCTTGGGCATATACCCAAAAGATGCCCCAACATATAAAAAAGACACGTGCTCCACTATGTTCATTGCAGCCTTATTTATAATAGCCAGAAGCTGGAAAGAACCCAGATGCCCTTCAACAGAGGAATGGATACAGAAAATGTGGTACATCTACACAATGGAATATTACTCAGCTATCAAAAACAACGACCTTATGAAATTCATAGGCAAATGGTTGGAACTGGAAAATATCATCCTGAGTGAGCTAACCCAATCACAGAAAGACATACATGGTATGCACTCATTGATAAGTGGCTATTAGCCCAAATGCTTGAATTACCCTAGATGCCTAGAGCAAATGAAACTCAAGACGGATGAGCAAAATGTGAATGCTTCACTCCTTCTTTAAAAGGGGAACAAGAATACCCTTGGCAGGGAAGAGAGAGGCAAAGATTAAAACAGAGACTGAAGGAACACCCATTCAGAGTCTGCCCCACATGTGGCCCATACATATATAGCCACCCAATTAGACAAGATGGATGAAGCAAAGAAGTGCAGACCGACAGGAGCCGGATGTAGATCGCTCCTAAGAGACACAGCCAGAATACACCAAATACAGAGGCGAATGCCAGCAGCAAACCACTGAACTGAGAATAGGACCCCCGTTGAAGGAATCAGAGAAAGAACTGGAAGAGCTTGAAGGGTCTCGAGACTCCATATGTACAACAATGCCAAGCAACCAGAGCTTCCAGGGACTAAGCCCCTACCCAAAGAGTATACATGGACTGACCCTGGACTCTGACCTCATAGGTAGCAATGCATATCCTAGTAAGAGCACCAGTGGAAGGGGAAGCCCTGGGTCCTGCTAAGACTGAACCCCCAGTGAACTAGCCTGGTGGGGGGAGGGCGGCAATGGGGGGAGGGTTGGGAGGGGAACACCCATAAGGAAGGGGAGGGGGGAGGGGGATGTTTGCCCGGATACCGGGAAGGGGAATAACACTTGAAATGTATATAAGAAATACTCAAGTTAATAAAAAAAAATATAGAAAAAAAAAGTTAAAAAAAATGTAGAAAGTAAGAAATGGTTAAGAAAAAAAAAAAAAACTTCAGAGAAAGCCCACACCCACTGACATACCTCATCCAGCAAGTTCTACTTCCTAGAACAGTGGTTCTCAACCTTCCTAATACTGTGACCCTTTAATACAGTTCCTCATGTTTCAATGGTCCCCCTAAACATAAAATTATTTTTGTTGCAACTTCATAACTGTGATTCTACTACTATTATGAATTGTAATGTAAATATTTTGGGGGTAGAGTTTTGCCAAAGGAGTCACAAGCCATAGCTTGTTCTTTAGGATCCATTGCTGTCCTTAAAAGGCCCATAACTTTCACCAACAGTGCCAGGAACTGGAAACCATGTGTTCAAACACATGAGTCTATGGGGAACATTTTAAAATCAAATCACAACACCCCCCCACTCCAATTAAAAGCACTAATCCTTGCTGAGTTATCTCCATATAGAAAGCAGAATATTCTTTTTATATAGATTCATTTCTATTAAAAACTGTAAAATAGCAATGATAAAAGTCTAAGTGCACTTGACCAAATGTAGCCTGTCCAGATGTCTGTGGGAACTGTTTTGTGTTGAGTGATATAGGAGACAAGGCCTTGAAAGTCAGCAGCACTGTTCCCTGGGTTTGCATCATGAGTTGTATAAAGAAAGTGAGCTCATCAGCAGTCATGCCCTCATTCATTTATTTCTGTTCTCAACAGATATGGCTACTACTCCCAGTGCCTGCCCTGACTCTCTTCAATGAGCATTTGGAACCTGGAACTGTGAGCTCTAAATTCATGCCTTGACTTCACCAATGATGGGATTGTAAATGATCTTTCTTAAAACTGCTTTTATCAGCACATTTATCATAATAACAAATGAAACTAGGACATCACTGAATGCCATCAAGGCACTTCAAGATCTTGTTCACCAAAGGTAGAGGAAGTGCCTAGAAATGTTTAAAGTTGTACTTTCAGAAATCACCTAAGTCATCTATTCTGAAGACAAACACAGAGCTTTCCTGCAAAGTCCTCACCCATGTTTGCATATGTACATTCCCTCCTTCTGTTGCTGTGCATGCTTAAATCTATGCTAAACATCTCTTCCTAATAAACTCCAACTTAGAATCTTGGTATCGCATGGGTACAAGTCCCAGAATATTTCTCCTTAGTCTGCTACAAGGGGCAGCATGGAGATGCATCTACAGGTCGTGCCAGCCTCCCATTGATATCTTTTCTGATGACCAAGATGGGACAACCTCAGGAGAAGTATACTTGAGTTCCTCGACTGTTGCTCTACTCTCCTAGCTTGTTTGTTACCTTGATTTCTTTTTCTTGGAGAAAGTCAAAAGCCCCACTTGATGCTAAATGAATATAATTGGCTCTGAAGACAGGTTTTCTCCTGGAGTTACCAATATCCATTCCTGGCCCAGATAGAACGGTCTCAGAAATTCATGGAGTGAATATCACTGTAAGGTCTATTTATTAAAACCATTTCTTTTCTCCAAGAGATTGGCCAGAGACTTATTGAGAAGTGACTTTGGTGTGGCACTAAAAATGATAAGCCTTGCTAAGCAGAGCAATATAAAGCCTAAATATATTGGGAATAGCTGCTTAAAAACCATTCTCCAGTCCAGTCCTCTCTTGACCTTGGCCTACTAATTTCTAAGCTCCTAGGCTTCTCTCTTCTTCCATTTGCCCTCTTTCTTACTCCGTTTCTGTTCTGCTCTTCTCTCACTATTCCTCACATCCCCTTTCATGGCCTGGTTTATTCTGGCCATGTTCAATTTGAATTCTTTCAGATGCCTCTGGCTGTTCTCTCTTTCGTATCTACAATAAAAACCTTCTCCTCAGCAATACTTAGCATGGTCACATTTTCATTTTCATCCAGTGAAGACAATGTATACATTAGGTATAGGTATATATAAAAATAAATGTCAAAACCAAATGATTTATAGCCATGATGTGGCAGGCCAGGACATTTACAAGCTGTAACAGCTACAGCGATGGTAGCAGATGAGGTAAATTAAACTAAACTAAACTCACTCTTGGACGCCAGATAGAGGTCCTAAGTCCTCACCAAGTTCAGAGCATCTCTATAACCAGAAGAAATCAGTAGTTGATTAGCTAGAATCCAGCATGTTATTGGAACCACCAAATAACAATCGTTAAGATTTTTCACACATTAAGGCCACTAACTTCTTCAAGTTGTAGAAACAAATTAGCCTATTCATGTGTGGAGTGATTAGATCCCCAGTCTATGCCAATGGCCCTGACCTAAAAGATGAACCATCGACAGACCTATGTACGGTTTTTACAGATAGAAGCAGGTGTGTAAACCTGGGAACTGATAGACAAGAATGCGACAGTGGCTTCCAGAAGACAAGAAAGACTACATGCCTGTCTCCCAACACCTCAGCTCACAAAACTGAAGTGTTCAATTTAACTGGAACTTTCTAACTGGGAAAAATAAGTGACTCAATGTGTACGCTGATTCTACACCTGGTTTTCTAGTTCTTTATGTTCACATAGCTATATGGAAAGAAAGGAATTTTAACAGAAAAATGTTCCCAATAAATAAGGTTCTGCATTTTATTTCTTCTCTAAGCCATCTGGTGACTCACATGGGTAGCAGTGATACACAATTAGAGTTAGCAGAAGGACAATTCCCTTTTGGCATCAAGGAAATAAACTAACAGACACACGTGCCAGACAAGCAGCACTCTACCACTCTGTACATGCAAGCCCATCTTACACAGAGGCAGGAATCAGAGAAGAAATGGGATAGGAATCAAGGATGCAGATAAAAATGGCTCATGCTGAACTCGATGTGGACATAAGAATCTGTTGTCCAGAGATCAGTTGCAAATTAAGGAATTTCATGTCACTGGGAAGAGAAATATTAACTCCTTTAGTCACTCTTGCCTTTGAGGGAAAACGATTAAAGTCTATGACCAGAACCCTCAATCAGGTGTTGTGCCTTTTAGCTCTGAATTAATGCACGGGGTGAAGTCAAGTTACCACTTTACTCCATATTGTACAAAGGAGAGGTAAATCTTAGGAGATGGACAACTGGATTTTACTGAGATGTCTCTCTGTATACTCTCTAGGGTTGGCTGACATCTCTGCAGGATGGACGGACATCTACCATACTTGAATAAAAAAGAAATCAAATAAATAAGGTTAGGGCTCAGTCCTTATAATAAACTCTCTATCTCCTAGGTGTCTGTGCCTAAGAGTATCTTTTTTATACCTGCGAACCTCAGAAGACTTAAAAGGTTTCTTCAAGAAAAAAAAGCCTTAATTTGCTAAAGGAAGTTATAAACCTATTCAAAGTTGTAAACTTACGTTTTGATTTGCTTCACCAGTGTCTGTGTGGGGAGGGGCTAATACTGAAATCTGGTTCCCTAATTGTTTCTTGATTATGTCAATAAAGATGGCAGAAGCCAATCGCTGGGCACAGATAAAGAGGTGGGATTATCGGAGTTCCAGGAGGAAAAGGAGGGAGAGAGATAAAGGTCTTTTTGGCTAGGCTTTGGAGAGAGGAGCAGAAGCATGTAAGGTCTGGGGGCTACTAGAATTCTGGGGGCAGAGTTCTAATATAGGATAGCTGAAGAGTTTTGAGCAATAGATTCTTCACACAGCAGTTGTGTTATCTGGCTGATTTAAAAATATTAAGGCTGTCTGGTGTTTTCTACCTGCAGTGACTCAAGTGGGCATAGCCTCAGGGTGGTCGTTAGAGTTTTGGCAGAGAAGCTTTGAGGAGTTGGAGGAGCAGTCACAGTGCCCAGGGGTCAGAGAACCATGTGGCCATTCGCTGAGCTATGTTGTGAGTGGGACCAGTGGCAGCTTGTTCTCAGAACTGAGCTGAGAGCACAGTTCTAAGAAGATGATAGCATAGTCTCTTAAAACTACAAGTGTCCTTTCAAATACTACCACTGGTGTGACATTTACTCAATCATCACAACCTTACACTCTTCCTTTGCATCTGTTCCACAGTGTATTCTTTCCTGAAACTATTCTTATATTTTTTGCTACATTCTTAATATATAAGACTCGAGATTTTATTAATAGCCCAAAGAAGCTTACTTCTAAGCTCAAAAGTTAGCACAATATGGACACTTGAAAACCTTTGGTTACCAAGGAACTAGTGTGACAATAGATTGTTGGGAATATATACCTGAGAATTTGGGAAAGACATGTCTTAGGTCAAGATTTACATACTCAGATGGCATCTATATCACTCTCTGCTTAAGTTTTAATGGTTTACTAGCATCATTACAATGAATCTCTTGACACAAAGGTTCTGTTGTTTTCAGTGCTAATCTTATTAATTAAACACAAACATCTGCTGCATAAAATGTCATCTGTTCCTTTGATTTCAGAAGTAATCACACATTTTTTTAAATTTCAATCAAAAGATGAGATAATACTCTGGTCTTACAACTCTGGGACATTCTCTTATCCCCCTTAGATAAGCCAGTTGAGACTTCGGGTACCTGGATAGGAAGGGTCTAGGCCCAAAGTAAATCATACGTTCTAGAAAACTTTGGCCATCAACAAATATTCAAGGACCAAAGACTTACAGGAGGAAATTGAGGCAGGACAGAAGAACAGGAATTAGGGAAGCATGGAAAGAGAACCAGCCCAGTAGTCTGGCTGAAGGTTCTCAGTTAAGAAACATAGCAAAGTCCTTATAAAGCTTACGGACACAGAGATAAAACTCATTCTACAGTGACATTTGAATAAACAGCAATGAACAATGCTTATAGCCTGAGCATACATGACCATTTACGGCCTTCTTCTTTTTTTTTTTTCCAACTTCAAACCTGCAGTATTTTGAGAATCTCCCTTCTGTTAGTTTAGGGATCCATGATTTAACCTTATCATATTGTAACCATATACAAAGCATTCATTCACTTTCATTCACTGAGAATGCCCTTAGTGACTCAGAGAAGCAACTGCAAAGATCCCTCAAAGTCCCTCAAATCTTAATTATAACTATTTCTAAATATCGCTAAAACAATTAGGCACAACTCTTTCCTAAGCCCACATCTGTGTATTATTCTGTCCTTAAATGCTTAAATCTACAAAAACTTATTTTCTTAATAAATTCTAATTCTGCTCCAATCTGACTCATTCTCAAATTTCATTCTGTGTGGTTCAGTCAAGAGCCTCAACTTTACTTAAGCAGATACCTCTGTAAAGAGGTCCCCAGGTTTCTAGGGACAGTAGAGGGGAGCTACATTACTGGCCCAAATCCCACAGCCCTAGCCCTCAAGAGGCAAAAGCAGAGTAACTCAGGCCAGCCTGGGGCACACTATGAGCAAAGGGCAATGTGAACTGAATGGTAAGAATGTCTCAAAACCAACAAGATCTGAGGGTACAGCTCAGAGGGAGAGTGTTGGCCTAGTGTGCACTAGATCTGGGCTTAACTAGTACTGTGTGTATGTGTGTGTGTGTGTGTGTGTGTGTGTGTGTGTGTGTGTGTGTGTGTGTGTGCGCACACACACACACACACACATAGATACTTCATTTATATTTATATTCTGTTATTCAGTTAATTATTACTAGTGTAGCAAAAAGTGCAGATGAATTCTGTGAAATCTTAGGACAGTACTTTTACTCAAATGGTGAACTATTTTAGGTCTGGATAAAAGACATATATAACATCTCACTCATTTTAAAGATATTTTGCTTAACATAGTTTTCACTTTAATAACAGTTTTTATTAAGAGTTTCTTTTTTTTTTAATCTTTATGAGTTTTGGTTTTGCTTTTGATTTTTTTTTTTAGAAGACATGAATCATACAACAGATCGCTTCTCGGCCTTTTGGCTAAGATCAAGTGTAATCATACAACAGAGGCCAAACCAGACGTCCAAATTTCATACATGGGCTGCCAGCTGCCAGATCAGTTATGAATGCAATTTGGTCACGTGAATTCTTTTCCTTTTCTGTGGTTCGCAAGTCACAAATTCTGATTTTCGAAAGAACATTTCAAAACTGACTTTTAAAGAAAATTTATTTCCTTCTGAAGCTGCTAAATACAATACTTTGTAAACTAAATAATGAGGTATCAAGGACTAAGTTTACCTTTTATTTTTCAAAATCAGAAAGGTGACGACTAACTTGAATTGTCATTTGTTTTCTAAGCTTCTTGGATCTTGTACATGTCACATTGAAACGTCTAAAGCCTATTACTAAATTTGAAGTTTTTAATAAAAATGTAGAAGATTACAGTGGATGATTATAACCTGAACCCTGCACAGGAACCATCTTTGCGGCATCTTTTCAAATTTAGCATGTTTCTACCTCACGCTTTCAACAATAACTAGGAAAACTGTAAAAGACGCAGTAATCCCCAGGCCCTGAATAGACAGGGTAAATGCAGGCCTTCTGGGATCCAGCCTGAAACGCACACAGGGGTCCCTCCTGCTAAGGGGTGGGAAGAATCTGTTAGAAAGGTGCTACCCAGGAGGCATCGGTTCATCAACAGCCGTACTTCAATACCAACTATTCGTCCTGCTCAGAAAGCTAATGGTGAGACCCCAGTTTCTGCTCCTTTGGAACTGTGCAGTCAACAGTGGGCAGCTTCATTAACATCTGAGACACTCAGGTTCTTTGAAGGTTCGGCCTGGAAAATGTGAGTAGCTACTAATGACGGTTGTGAGAGATAAATGATAGTATTTAGAGAGTGTGCAACTTATATATGATGCAAAACAAAACTATATAAGTAAATAAGAACTTACTTTTGGAAAAATTCTAAGTTCTAGGCAACAAGCCAGATACTCCGCCAGACTTGATAATTCAATGTCTGTGATCTGTGGACTGAGGTTAAGAACACACATCTAAGCAGACAGTGTGAAAACAAGGGTTCGTGCAAGGACACTTCCTTGTGTGGCTTCAGAGCAGACAGATGGGTAGTGGGTGGGGCTTTAGCTGAACTGAGTTAATCTGAGATGTGTTCATAAGGGCCTAGTCCTGCCCTTGGAGCCTACTACAATAAGGACAATGACGCAAATAACACTGAGTATAGTTTTAATGAACACTCCTCTGTTCTTAATCACCATTTTCATTGTCTTTTGACAATAACAAATTTACATGACTATTAAAATTCATAACAACTTTTGTTAGAAACAGGAGAAATGTCTGTTTGCTAAAAGATTTAGCAAGAATTTGATGGGAAATAATAAGAGTGTAGAGAAAGAAAAACAAAAAAGATGAGTTCTATATTTAAAAATTAGATTTGTGTGGTCAAAAGGAGAAAAAAGAACAGCATTTCCTATTTTTGCTAAACAATTTGTTTTATTTATTGTTATTTAAATGAACATGACACAGAATGGTGTTCTTCAAATTAAATTTCTAATGCAAGGAAAAACAGATTAAATGTATAATAACCATGCTAACGTCAAACTTTTTCTCTTTAACATTTTCTTATCTAATTCCCTTCTTATGTATATAATATAGATCTCAAAGATTGTATTGACATACTTGGTTGAAGACATACTTAATAGCACTTAATTAAAAACAATATTTAAAACATAGCTTGAGTTCACTTGTTTTATTGCTAGCACTTTTGAATTAGAGGAAATAAAACATGCCATTTAACTAATAGTGCCAGCAGGATAAAAGGCTATGGGCCAACCTAATCAGTTTTAAAGGAAAATAAATGTTAAGACTCATAGTAATCTATGCTTCCACTTATTAGTGGAGAAAAAATTGATTTGCTGAGGTTACCTGGCGGTTCCTCAGCTGAAAGCTTTGGGGAGTAGATGAAGACAGCAGTTAGGATCCCAAGGCCCCTGGGATTAAGGCTGGTTGGCCATGGATCATCAACCAAGACCAGTGGAGGTGCATGCTCAGAGAGAGTGATCCATCTGCATAGAGCAGTCACTTATCTGCTGACTGCAGCTATCTATATGAGAAGGAAGGGATCTGTGAGGCTTTAGGATGAACTCCGAGAGTTAGGATTCTAACTTATCCCAGTAGCCAGCTTCTTGTACATGCATCTCCTCTGTGGAAGGGAAGCTGAACACAGCCCTATAAGGGCTGAGACAAAGCAGAGACTACAGAATCTCCAAGAGCTGCCAGGCCGATGCCCCATCAGAAATTGTTCATTTTCTACCTGTGTGCCTCCACCCATCAGAATACTGTCAACTTTTCCCAAGAAAGCTGAGCCATGTGATGTCTCCTTGTAGGGCAGCCTGCATCTTACTACATCATAAGCCCACAGAACTTTGTACACTGCCCTTAACCACTTTACTCCAGTTATACACACTCTAGACCTGAACAACCATGCAATGAATTAGTGTAATTAAACAAAGATTAACTAGATAATTGAAGTACTGTATAATTAAGAAAGACCAGTGGTCTTCTTACCCTGGTGGACTCAAAAACATCTAGAAAACTGCAAAATATATATATATATATATATATATATATATATATATATATATATATATATATATATCTTGTCACTTATGTACAACCTCCCAATGATTCTGTCTTAATGGCTGTGTGTTATGTGGAGCGAGCGTGGACACTTTCTAAAACCTTTCTAAGAGCACGGACACTTTTTAAAAGCTTTCTAAGGTGACCTTGGGTTGTCCCCATTGATTACTGCTGACAGTAAGTGAGTCATCAAAATAAAAACAGACATGAAAATAAATCAGCAGAAGGAGGACTGAGTATTGATTTTCTGTGTTCTGTTTGATTTTCCTCACAGTAAAGATTCAGGGACCCATCCACATTAAACTGTGTAACCTGTAAGGAACAAAGCACAACATTTCTCTGAAAGTGATCTTTAGCTTCACGCACTGTAGAAATTCTTTGTGCCAACTTTCCTGTGGTGCTATCTCTGTGTGCCTTGTCTTGTAAATCAGAACCACATTGTTTGCCTAGGTCCTGTTCTGAAGCAGTGGCTTCCTGCAATTCACATTCACCTTTGCCATTATTTACCTCCAGCCCTTGAGAGGAAGAGAGCAATATCCTTGAGTCTGTTGCCATAAGCCACGCTAAGGGCAGACACTGAAGGCTACCCATCCCCAGGATAAACGTCACATTTCCTTATTTCCCCCTATTTTCTAATAGCTAGTGAAGAGTCACGAATAACAAGAACCGCAACCCCTTCCGACGTTCACCCTGGGGAAAGACTATTTCTTTCATTTAGCATAACTTTCAGTCACCATAACAGGCAAATCTCTACTCAACTTGAGTCAGGTTCTCATGGGTTCTGTCAGAACACTGAGAGATGTTAAGAGTAGATCACAGGAGATTTATGACTAGAGAGGCATTTATAGTCCTTCAAGGGAACAAGTTTATCATGGGCAGATCTTAATGAAATCAGCTGTTTCTGGACGTTATGTCCTTCAGGGACCTTGAACACACATCTGCCACCCTCCACCTCTCTCATTGGTTTTTTTTGAGACAGGGCTTCCCTGTGTAAGCCTGGTTGCCCTGGAATTCAATCTGTCATCTGTCGACCAGTCTGGTCCAGAACTCAGAGATTCTCCTTCCTGTCTCTGCCATGGGAGTGCTGGAATTAAAGATGTGCTTCTCTTAGATTATCTCTATGAGGTTTGAATGGCAAATGTTTAGTGTAGGTTTCTTAAATGACTAAAGCGATGGACTTATTTTTCAACTGGCTTGTGCAAACACTAACAAAATAAAGGTTACTTACAAAATATTCTTTTCCCTATATACATTTGCAATGGGTGTGTTTTGTCAGTTATTTTAGGTGGATATCTCTATATGAAACAATTTCTAAAAGAAATGTTTAGTGCCCTTTTCATATCAGTAATGGTTGCAAAGATGACAATTTTTAAAAAGACAGAAATAAGGTTAGTAAGATGGCTCCCAGGGGAAAGGCTTTTGCTCCTCAATGATCCAACTCTGACAGGGTAAGTTTGATCCCTAGAACTTTCAACTGCAGGAGAACGTGGACATCACAGGATCACAGGTTGTCCATGTGAACACGGTCTCAGTCTCTCGGTCTCTCGGTCTCTCGGTCTCTTGGTCTCTCGGTCTCTCTCTCTCTCTCTCTCTCTCTCTCTCTCTCTCTCTCTCTCTCTCTGTGTGTGTGTGTGTGTGTGTGTTTCTGTCTGTCTCTGTATATATGTGCCTGTGTACTTTTCTCATGTGTCTCTGCCTCTCTTTTTCTCCATGTGTCTCTGTATGTGTCTCTGTCCCTCTCATAATATAAAACAAAGAAGACACAAAGATTCCTTAAGAGCTGTAAGCCCAACATAAAATATAAAAATGAACTCTGACCTAGCATTCTTCTCTGTCTCACCCAGTCTGTGGAGATATCTGATCTATTTCAGGTTAATCTTATTTACTTCCTACGATCTACTGCTGGTCGTTGCTTCTTTGTCTCTTCTTTCTTACAGACTATTGCCAACACTGATCTTAACTATGACATAATACCACCAAAGAAAAAATGGAAATGCCTCCTAGCAGTGTCTTCATAGAAATTTGCCTTGGATGGAACCAACTTGGAAACCTGATGGAGAGTAGCCTATCCTGTAAAACTAGACTTTCAGTTTAATACATACATGGCATAAAGCAAAATATCCACTTGTAGCAAATCTGGCTATCATGTGCCTGACTATTTCTTACTTTTATCAAACTATTAAAGTCCATGATAAACAAACATAATTTATGAAAACCCAAAAAGGAAAAACTCTAATTCTGTAGGGTACCACTTAGTAATTATTGTAATTATGGCACCTAGCATGCTCCTTTTAGGAGGTAGGGAGTTACTCCTACACTAACAGAGACTACATAATAACGAGTGTCTAATCTCTTCTGGGTACCCAGGAGCTTCCCTTGGAACTGATGGAAAGACTCTTCATTCTTATATTGTTCTGAATTTCTTCCACTGCAGATGACATTCACTGATTACTTACAGAAAAATGAGTAGGAATATATATATTTCCTCACAAGACGACATAAGCAATAATAACAGGCAGAAATTTCTGTAGACAGAGTCTCGCTGTTTAACACAAACTGATCTTAAATTAGTATCTTTTCTGCCTCAGCCTCCTGAACACTGGAATTACAGGCTTAAACCATCACCCCCAAAATATACTACCGTTGAACATTTTCTGTTATATGGTAGTCTAGCCATCTGATTATTCTGTCATACTTTATTTAATCAGTTCATTCCAGTTTTATTCACCCTTATTCCTTTGAAGTACTCGATGTGTTCCTCTTTCTTACAAAATGTTCCAATTCTATTTGATGAATATATTAAAATCAAACATTCTTAACAAACGTTTCTGGGAACAATTATATTACCTGAACTCTATGAAGGATTTTTCAAATTAGAAGAGAAAAAAAACTTCCCCATTAACATGAAATGTACTTAAAACATTAATAAAAATAAAACAGTTTCTATACTAAAAGCCTGAAAAGGAAAATAGCTCACCTTGTGAAAAGAGAACAGGGTGAATTTTAAACCCGCCTCCATTCTTCAACCGTTGGGGCAGCTGCTCAAAATGGTAACTATCCATGTAGAAGACAACTTTCAGAGCTTGCCGGCTTCCTTCCACTTGGTATGTAAGAGGCACATCTGAAGTAAAATAAAATGCCAAGTCACTTCCTGACATCAGGATATGTTAGATAGTACATTTGGATTATATCAGCAATGTATTAAACTTTTTACCAAAAAAAAAAAATCTTGAAATTTGCTATGAAGTAATGCATTACTCATGCTCCTCTACGTAAGCTCCTTTAGGTAGGTGAACGGCCAGGCCCAGCCCTCACACTACTGTAAAGGCCATAAGGTTTTTTTTCCAGTCCCAGAAGCTGCAGATGGGCAAGCTCTGCTTTACAGGGGGAAAAAAGGCCCATGATTAGGTTACAAAATCCCATCAATTTTTGAACTTGCCCCAATATCAGGCCATAAAATCCCACTAATCCTCAGGCACGCTGAAAATCTCCACCCGAACCCCAAAACCCTTTATAAAGCCATCCTCTTGTTCATTTATTTGTTGCTTCTTGTCAGAGCAGAGTAAGCCACCATCTTGTATCTTTTCCAATAAATCTCTTGTATGAGGTTTATTGTGCAGTGTGACTTTGTGGTATTCCTTAGCTCCTGACTGCCAGGATAGCTTTCCCCTGAGAGCTGTACCATTTGCACTGGAGAAACCTTTCTCCTCAGAGCTGGAACACTTGCACTGAACATTTAGGCCCACTGGCATAGGAAGTGCTATTGGTACTGAATCTGAGTCTCATTAACTAAATTACTGAGTTCAATACCAAATTCTATAATGGAAAGACAGTTGCACTTTGACACACCAGATGACTCACTTAACTAAATGAGGATCTCTCAGGGCAGCTGGCTCATTCCTACTCAGTCAAAATGAGCCTGTGGGGTACACTCCTTAAGTAGTATGTGAGAAACAGACCACATAGCAGCCATTAAAAAATAGCCATGGGTTTTAAATGCTCTGTTCTCTTGAGTGTCAGATTAAAATGAACATATTCTATTAAGGATGCCTGATGGTCATTAACAATTACCTTTTCAAATTCCTGTAACTATTTTCAAATACCTTAAACTCAATGGCTTAAAAGATCAGCCAGCATGAATAGCTAAAAAGCAGTGGGAGTATTTTACAGTGTGACTGTAGATCCTTTTCCTTGTACATGAATCCACAATATTTCTACACTATTAAAAATGAATAGAAAATCATTCTGAGTATACTCAAACTAAAACACTGATTAGTTAAAAATGAAGAGCAAAACATAGGAGATTCTTACTATATCTTGATTCAACATTAACACTTCAAACTTGCTTCCTGAAATGAAACTGATATAGAGTTCAAATGCAAATGTCATTGGCCACACAAATCACAAGCTTCCTATTTATCTGCTTAATTGTGTATCTTGGCAATGGAGTTGTGGCAGTGATGTTCACCAGACTCCTTTATGCCAAATCCTAATGGCTGTCTTATTTCTGTAACTGTCTCATAGCAAGACATTTGATTTAAGAAATAGAAATATAAGTATCTCAACTGAAGATTTCAATAAATATCCTTTTCATGATTGACAAAATCTTTTATTCCTGGTAGTTAAAATTAGCAGTACCCATCAAGCATGGCAGTTCACACCTGTACTGGAAGGTCGTGGGGTTCCAGCCTAACCTTGGTTACAGAGAAAGAGATAAAGAGAGAAGGAGAGAGATAGATAGAGTTAGATGGAATTAAAAAGAGAAAGAAAGAGATTAAGAGATAGAATGAAAGAGAGGCAGACAGAGACAAAAAGAAGAAATATAGATTTTTGCAGCATAAATATTTACATATTTTATTCTTTTCCTTATCTGTAACATATACCACTGTTTATTCAATTCTGAATTTATTCAATTCTGTGTCATCAATGTAACAAAGCTGTGTTAAGTGGATATTGCTATTGAAACAATGACAATGATGCTGCAGTTAGATGTCTATTATAGATCAGTATAAAGGCAGAAAGAAATTAAAGAGGTAAAACTTACTCTGAATTACCAATATCTTGTTTACTGCGAAGTAAAAATTCAATACCACATGAAGGAATGAGAATAGTTTCACTGTCCATAATTGTCATGGACATAAAAATTACCCCAAAGTATGCAAATTCAATCTGGCAAACAATTATTTACCATTATTAGGAGGAGTTTTCACAAGGTATGCTAAATAAATCAATATAATCCATTGTATAAATAGATTAAAAAATCCTACCTAATCCTGGCAGCATACAAGACAACCCTTTGATAAAACATAATATGTACTCATAAAAAACTATTCTCAGTCAATAGGTGCAAAAAAGGACTTCCCAAACATGAAAAACATATAAAGATATAGCTAATATCATATTTGGTTGTGAGTAACTATGATTTCCCACTAAATCAGGAGAAAGAAAGATGATGCCTCTCACTATCTCTGCTTTTCAATGATGTACTATGTCCCCACTAAGCCAAGCATAGAAAAAAGGGACATGAAAAACAAAAACACTAAGAAAAGAGTAAGCTTCTGGTTACAGATACAATTTTCAATGATGGAAGAAAATCTAAGAAGATGAACCAAGTTTTCTTGAAACTAATAAATGTATGTATGAAGTAAGTAAGAGTCAGTTAATGTACAAAAAACCCAACCATTTCCCCATATGTTAGCAACAAAATACAAAATTAAAAACACATTACTATTTGTACCACCATGTTCTAAAATGAAATACATACAAATATACTAAAATATGTACAAGATTAATGCAAGAAAATTTCTGACACAGAGCACATAAACACACACAAACTAGGAAACAAATGGGAAACTAGCCTATGTTCATGATAAAGAAGCTTCAATATTTTCAAGATGTTATTTTTATGACCTGATATGCATCTTTCATTCAATATCTTAAAAGTCCAAGATATTCATGGATATCAACAAAATGATTCCAAAGTTCACATGATGAAAAGGATTGAGAACAACAAACATAGTGCTGAGGAGGAGAAGGGGAGGAATGAGGATGAAGAGGAAAGAGAGGAGAAGTACAGGGACTGTCTACCTCCAGGTATCCCTCCAGTTGCAGATACTAAGACCATGTGCTGATGAGCAAAGACTAAACAAGCAGCCAAATGGACCCCCAGTCTAGAAACCTGTGAATTACTCCCATGTGATTTGTCAATTTATCCTTGACAGAAAAGCAAGGGCAAAGCCATAGGCTTTTCAGCTACTGTTTTTAACACCTGGGCATGCACATATAAAAAGAATCCGTGGAAAGCCTAGAAGATTGCACAGATGAAAGCCAGGTGATCGTGGATGGTGCCATCTTAGAGAAAACACCAAAGACATAGCTGCCAAAATTAAAGTCTGGTCATCTAGATTTTATTAAAATTCAGATTTTGAGTTCTATGAAACAAAATGCCAGCACAAAAGGAAGATGAATCTACACAGCTGGAAAAACAAAACTACCTGCCATAGAATTCAATAGGCTCTAACTTTCTTATGTCACTTAAGGAACACATGATGGACATTGGGTGTTGGCTCAGCCTCACAATGAGAACTCTCTCTTATCATCTTTTATAATTTGCTTGGAAAGTTACTGTTAGATCACAGCCTATTCCTTTATAAAGAAACCAGACCCCACAGCCCAAAGAAATAAGAATGGATGCACAAAGGGACAGAACTAAGAAGCTGTCCTGTTTACAGTTATATTGACCCTGATTTATGGTTCTAACAAATATCTGTCTCCTCCACATTCTTTGTCAACTATGTCATCCTGGACCAACCTGCATGGTATAAAAACTTTTTCTGCCAGCCCCCAAAACTTGTAAAAGCCAGATCTTACCCTTTGTTCTCAGTATTTCTCTGAGGCTCCTCTCTCCTCCTTGAACCAACCCTCTCACAGTGGTTCTATCTTTATTCTTCTCACTGACTGGCTGGCTTCATGCTCACTATGTGAATGAGGAATGCAAGATCTCACAGAAATCCATCTCCTTAGGCTCTCCCTCTAGAGCCTGGAGCTAAAAGCACATCTGACTAAACCATCTCTAAATGAATCTCCTCTCAGTTTTAAGAGGAAGCATCTTCTTTCCTTTAAGGAAGACCCAGGTTATGATGCTTAAATGATAATGCATCCTTCTAATTAATGCTCTTCCACAAAAGGCTCGTTTGTGATTTCGAAAGTTTCTTCTGATAAACTTCATTCCTGAATGGTTATGTGTCAACTCCTTTCCCAAACCTCCAATAGTTTGCTCCCCTTTCTTTATTTTTATAATTAATGACACCGTCATGCAGCATTGAAACTGGCACTTTACTAGAGAATTGTCTTCAGAAGTCCAGGTTATGTTCCAGAGAGATATATTAAAGACATTGTTAAACAACACCGCCATGAGTGATTTAGCATGGGCACAGGTGTATTAAAACACTAACTTTACTTACAATTACCTTTAGTGTTTAGCATGTGTCCAACACATCAGTGTTTCTTCTGATAAATAAGAAAATAACTCCCAGAGCTGCTTACTCATTTGTCAAAATGGCATTTTGAAACCCCGGAGGACAGTGAATGTTCATGGGAGTTATAGCTCCTTAAGCAGCACTTTAAAGAATGAATGTTAGGTGACATCTCAGAATCATTTTCACAGCTTTCAGCAAAAGTGCTGATTACCTTCAAGTAAAAAATATATATCTTTGTATATACACAAGCAGAAAACTCATAATTTATTTAAAATTGATTTAATCAGAATGTATCACCTCTTGCCAGATAACAAGTCTCTCTTGGGTATAACTGACGTACACCATCATATTCTTGCTTGTTCTTATTCATAAGTAAAAAGTGAAAATTAGAGACAAGTCTATTCTCTCTATCTTCATAAATAGAAATAATATCAATATTTTTAATTTCAGCATCCTTCAGTTCCTCTCAAGTCCAGTTCACTGATTTCTCAGTTGGTGTGGAAAGCCGCGATAGCATTCGCCGTTACAAGATGGCGCTGACTTCCGCTGCGCCAGCCCGACTTCCTTTCAGGAAACTAGCTGTGTGCACATGTGCAAGAGTGTGTTCACGCCAAGTCTTTGCCCACCCCGGGGCGTGCCAATGAGATAATGGGTAAGCGACCAATCAGGCGTGGACACGCCACATTAGGGTGTATATAAGCAGCGCCATTCTGGGGCTCGGTCTCTTCCTCTTCAAGATGCAATGAACGCTTTGCTGCAAAAGGATCCTGGTGTCTGCGCATCATTCTTGCTGGCGAGACGTTAGGCGCGCGACAAGTTGGGTTACTCAAAAGCTTCCTAAGTGGTCTGAGGGCTTCTTTCTTGTCCTCAGGATGGTATGTGTAAAACAACAGCAGGATGCAACTTTTTGGATATGTAAAGAAGGACCTGTTGTGCACCTGAAGTCTGACACTCTCCTCCCAATATGTGTGGGACTTTTCCTTAGCTCCTTCAGAGCCCTGTACTCTTATAGTAGATGTTCCCCCATCCTAGCAGGAGTAACTTTTACTTATATTCTGATCTATTATTTGCTTCTTTTAAATTAACATCAAATCAATTTGTTTTTCTGACTTGTCATTTTTTTCTTCACTTCAATTTATAATCTGTGGAAGACACCATCTGTTCAGTACTCTTTTGAACCTAGTAACCAGAATAGTGCTGGCAAGAAGTAAGTATTCAAAAGAAGTTTTTGATGAGAAAAATAAAAAAAAAATGGTTCTCATCGTTTGGTCAAATCTTGGATTTGAAGTGGGTACTTATTGAGTCTCCATCTATCATATTAGCAATTGAGAAGGTGAATAGGACTTCCTCCATCTCCGAAGACACTTATATCTTCTATTACATTCATAGGAACTTCATATTTATGAAAAACAGGAAGCATATAAAACTGTTTCTATAAGCAAACTGAACATTTCTGGACTGGTAGACATCTTCTTCTTAAACATTTATGACACGGTTGAAATAGTAGAAGAGTGATGATCATTTACAAAATGTAAAGACATGGACATTAATCCATGGGTTCACCATACAAGTGCTTTTACTCAATATGACTTCTAAAATAGAGCCTCTGTCAGCATTAATGCTGGAAAATGGCTAAATCAAAGGGACTTTTTCAATCATTCTACTTATCACATCAACATAATGCAAATGAAAAGATGTTAACATCTGTGACCAGAAACCCTCTAGATACACAAAGTTACTCACTTGCAACAAGTGGTTCCTCTTCTGATGGTTTGAAGAAAAAGGAAACTTTTTCCAAATCAAACAGGGCAACCAGTGTATCCTCAAGCATGGCTTGCTCATCTTTCTGCAATAAAGAAAAAGAATCTATAAGATCAGGATGATATGCTGTCAGAGTTCATGGCACAATGTAAATCAAAACCAAAATCATTTCAGTTCCATTTTATTTCATAGAAAACAATAGTGTCAACACATCTATGAGAATTCTCTGTTCAAAGTGAAGCGAAATTCTACATAGTGGCAGGTTTCTTGTATGGCTTAACAATTTTCTGCCTTTGCATTTTATTAATATTTAAATGATCTTATGTACACTTTTCAGCCTAGCTTGTACATAGAACCTAATTATGCTGAACTCATTTACAAATAATCTATGCTTCTTGCCTTTTCCTTCTAAAATCTCACAAAATGACACCTAAAAAACTCTTAATTTTAAGTTAAAAGTTATACTAAATCACAGATCCTGTTTTATAATAATTTATGTTGTTCAATTACTACTTATTAGAACTATGATAAAACAATTGCTATATATAGTATATTTGTCTTCCAAGGAACTTACATACAATATTCACAATCTTTGTGAAGTCCTCAATATAAGGTATGAAAAAAGAATCCAATTCATTTCAACTACTTGTCTCATTTCTGTAATGAGATTTTAAATGGATACAATAACAATGCTTTAAGAGCTCTTTCACTACACTTACCCTGCTTTCAGAGAGCCACAGTCACAACTGAGCTTGAGTTTTCATGTATGTATGTAGGTTATATATGTATGTATGCATGTATGTAAGTATGTATGTATGTATGTATGTATGTGTGCACGTATATCAATTTAGGTTATAATTTAATTACAGCATTTCTCCCTTACCTTTCTTCACTTTAAACTTTCCATGTTCCTCTTCCTACTCTCCGAATTAATAACCCCTTTTTTCAGTAATTATTACTGACTACATGTGTACATATGCATGTCCATGTATATATTCCCAAATATAATCTGCTCATCTGTATAATGCTATTGGTATGTACATTTTCAGGCCTTTATGTTCTTAATACAAAGGTTTCTTTGAATTTTTTCCCAGTAAACTGATTGAAAACTAAGTTGCTGAAATAAACGTCAAGGTTTTAACAAGAGCACAGTTCCATTGAGATAACTCACAGAGGATGGGATTCACCCCATCACAAAGCACAGATCAGAGTTTTCAGTGTATGTGGAGCTGAGACGCTTCTAAAAGCATCTCACTTAAGAATATTTTCATCACAAGAAAACTGAGCCCTGGGGCATCTACCACAGTTCTTAGCTCCAGGCAATCAGATATCTACTTTGATCTCTGAAATGTTTCCACTCGGCACATTTCATCATGATGTAAGCAAATAGTCTGTGTTACCAAGAAAGTGTCTTAGTACTGTGCTTCCAAGAGTCATGTCTAGTGTAGCACTCACAGTACTGCACACGGGTCTCTGCCTGAACAAGACTGGAGAAGATGGAACACCACATTCTACTTAGTCATCCACCGATAAACACTGAGCTGCTAAGGTTGCAGAAGATGGATAGGACAGTTTGTCACAAGTTCTTTTTAAAGATAATTTATTTTTGTTTTATGGGCTTGTTTTTTTTTTTTTTTTTTTTTGGTCTGCATGCATGTCTGTGTGAGGGTGTTAGATCCATAGAGTTACAGACAGTTGTGAGCTGCCACGTAGGAGCTCGAAAGTGAACCTGGGTACTTGGAAGAGAAGTCAGTGCTCTTGACTGCTGAGCCATCTCTCCAGCCTGAAACAAGTTCTTGCATGAATAGAAGTTTGGGGTTCCCTGGGTATTACCTAAGGACCAGAATTCCACGAACACAGCGACTATGCTTAATGTCTTGAAGTACTGCTAAGCTGTTTTCCAAGAGGTTGTGTTATTTTATAATCTTGTGAGAATTATAACTCTTACATATCCTCACTAACAATGGCTACCGTAGAGGGCTCTTTCTTTGTGCCTTGAGTTGCATTTATCTAACGGCAGTTAATAGTGTCTGTCCTGTACTTAATGACTGTTTCCACACCTTCTAGAGCAGTATCTATTCTAAATCCCATTGCTTAATTGGGTCATATTTTAATTACTCTTGAGGTTTGAGAGTTCTTTATACATTCTAATCTGTGCAATTTATTGCTTCTGTGATTTCTAAATATTTTCTCTTAATCTTGGAAACTTCAAATAAAATTCAGCTTAAAGACAGCAGCAACTGATTAGATATCCGAAACTTTAAAGAGAATAAAATAGACATTATATCTCAGTCACACCACATACATTCATTCACTTAGTCAACTATAGTGCTACATTGTTAGCAACCTGACTGTCATTCATAATTAACATCAGGTACTCTATGGGCTTTGGTTTTAAATACTTGTTTAAAGTGTCTTGGTTTAAATCAACCATGTTAGTAATTTGCTGCCTATGTGGAGTACACAAAATCCATTCTAAAGCATCTACTTCTGTATCTCTTGACCTCTCAGAGATCAATGCCCTTACCCTGTCACTCCAGAGTCTTTTGTGAATGTTCAGTACTACAACCACTTCTCTATATAGCATTATACAGATGAGCAGATTATATTTGGGAAGAAAAGTGCTATTTCGCTACATCAATACAACTACATTTGTTTTATAACCATGCTACGTGGTAGCTACATTTTCTACTTGTACTTTACCAGATGAAACAGGCTCTCATGCTCAAATCAGAATTCTATTTATGAGGCCCAAAAATGTTTACACAAATAAAAGTGGACACTTGTGCATTAGGACATCACAAAAACTACAGAAAGTCTCTGTGAAAAAGTCCACAGTTCTCTATATTTCAAGAATTTTTCATCTTTATTCATGCTTAAGCATGGCATTTTCTACTGTATATGCTAGTGTTCCTACTGTTAATGGAGAACACCCCTTCAAAGGAACAGTTGAAATTGTATAGCAGAGGCAAAGTTTAAAGAGATTGCCAGACAGTTGTTACCTCATGAAGCATGTCCCAGATTATCAGCATTGGTGGGAGTGCTAGTATTGGGGAACTTGTTATTTCTAGACTGAGTGGATTTATAAAGACCCACTTTCCTCTCATGACTTATTCAAGTCAGTGCTTGAGGATCTAAGAATTTCTAACAATGACATTCTTTCTAGGTTTTAGTATCCAGAGATAAGAGAACAAATCAGAAAGGAAAAATATATTCTACACTCTTATTAAAGCCTAAATGATGAAGGGAAAAATTTCCCTTTAAAGTATGGAAAACTGCATCAATGGGATGGGAGGCCCTTGGTGCTGTGAAGGCTGATGCCCCACCAGAGGAAAATGCTAGGGCAGTGGGGCAGGAGTGGGTGGGTGGGAGGAACACACTCATAGAAGCAGGAGAGAGCAGGGGTGGGATAGGGAGTTTTCAGAGAGGAAACCAGGAGGGGGATAACATTTGAAATGTAAATAAATAAAATAACAGTAAAAAACATTTTAAAAAAGTACTGAAGACTGGAAACAAGGAAGGAGATACTGACGGAGGAATGATCAACTGCTTTATATTTGGTAACAACGTGACCATGCAGGTTACAATGGATGCAGGCAATGGCAGTCAGAAGATCACTTACCAAATTTGGTGACAGAAGTGACTGGAAGTGAAAAAGCACACCCGCATTTGCAATCTGGTCCAGCCACCTCCTGCTGGCTTCCCAAGTCTCCATTTCATTTTCCTTGCTATTATCAAACATCTGGTTTAAGGCAGCCATGAGCTGCTCAGAGAAGGCACAGACAGTGGCCACAAGACTTTGGCAGAAAACCATGTCTCTCCGGAGCTGGGTTTCACTATCTGTGATTGAAAAGAATACAAAGGAAACTTTACTGCAGTAGCCAGGTGTGATGGATGGCATGTGATTGTAATCCCAGCACTGTGTGTTGGAACCAACCTGGTCTAAATGGTAAGTTCCAGGAAAGCCAGGGTTACATGGTGAGACCCGGTCTCAAAAAGCAATACAAAACACGAAACATTGCAGAAAGCATCACCTACATGGCATGTTAGCTATAATGGAACAGTAGTGATATGCATGCCCTGCTACTAACCAACAGCTCTCTGAATGCACTTAAGTCTCACTCTGCGTGCAAGAAACCATGATGTTACTAGAAACCCAGCCAACAAGTTAGGGCTAGTGAATTCATCGGTCTTAGAGAAGAATGTAAAACACTTTATTAAGCCAGCATATCCCTAACTAATTCTAAATAGCTTTATACCCAAGATAAGTGTATCGATTACTGTTCATCAAGAAAACTCCTCTTTGAAACAGAGAGAGACCATTACAGAAATTTTTAGCCAATCAAAATGCACGGTTGTGGACCCAGTCCCAGTGGATACACGTACAAAGCACGCCTGCATGGAACGCTCAGAGAACACTGTAGAATAGGGGCTAGAGTTTAAGAACCAGGGGACAAGGGAATTTGTGGTGAGACTGTATCTTCTAGTAATGTCAGAAACTATGCTCATAAACTCTCATGGCTGCCTAAACATGAGCTGAAAAGCAATAGGCATGCCAAAGTTGATGAGGAAAGCCTACGAGGCCTCAATCCTACACAAAGGACTGTCTCTATATGCATAGATATATGCATACATATATGCATACACTTATACATACATAATAACAAGTAATGAAAGAAGAGTCTGTGAATTTGAATGACAGAAAGGAGGACTGATTAAGAGGGTATGGATGGAGGATAGGCAAGAGGAAATGATGTAATTATAATCTCAAAAGAGCTTGCAAAAAGGGAAAACTATTTCTGTTTTAAACAAGGTCTCTCTTTGTAGCCTGACTGCCAGGGAACTCACTGGCCTTGGCTGGCCTTGAACTCATAGATATCCACCTGCTTCTTCCACCTATGCGATAGGATTAAAGGTCTATGCCACAACACCAGCTTCAAAATGAATTATTAAGCATATTCCAAGGCTAGTACTTAATTTCTCCATTTAACTGGAGGGGGAAGGGTGAGTTTGACTTTCTTTGATAACAAATCTTTTAAATGTGCTTTCCATTGAGGTTTTGAATATTAAAATATATCTGAACTATCAAAGGAAGTCTCCATGGATGGGGAGGGGTGTCGCTGTGAAATGCTGGTCTCTGGACATGGCCTGGTTGTCACACACAGGAGACTCACTGGAGCTCTGATTACATACACAAGACCTGTGCAAATTAAGCTTGCTCGCTCTCCAAGCATGGAGGAGGACAGGTCCGTAATGCCCTGTCTCTAGCTGATGATAGCTGCTGTAGAGAGAGGCACTTTCTTTATTTCTTAAGGAGTGTGGTCACTGGACACTCTGTGTCCTAGTGGATGGCCCTGTGACCACCTCCACACAAAGAGCAATACTTGGAGGCAGTGGACGACAGGATAATAATAAAGAAAGAAAGTCAACAAGGAAGACTTGAACTGGGCAGGAGATATATCAGAGACCCAGGGGTAGCTGGAGTAGGGGGATGAAGGGTGTGTACGATCAATATATATCATATACAAAAGGTATGTATATGAAAACTCCGAAGGATACAAAATAAAAATTTCCTTCATTTGCCTTGTGACTATTTCATAATCATTAACTTATTTTATGAAAACCTAAGGAAAAATGTAAACCTTCGTTTACTTATCTATTTGCCTTATATGACACAATTTTTATTTGTAAAAAAGACTCAAAGTCTAAATGTAGTTTGTGTTGACAAACAATATTAACATTTTTTTAAATAACCACCTTTGAAAGCTTCCCAAATGATAATGCAGGTGGAGAAAGACTATTAGCTGACAAACTACTTGTACTAGTAACCAAATCTGCACGTTATAAACTAAATAACTCAGTTCCTTGAGTGGTAAATATATTTACAGTAATAAAACTGAAGATTCCTATATTTTCCCTGGCATACGAATGAATTTAATTTTAGCATAAATTGATTTTAATATGCTTAATAAAAGTACTATCCAACAATTGTGTGACTTTTGGCAAACCAACCTTGAAGGTATGTTTTGCGTGTGACCTGCCTCTCCGGGATGTGTTTCTGAATGCAGATGATAAAACACACCCGGCACATGTGGCGTCAGTGCAACCTGCAGTCTACATGATCTTCAGGCCCTACTTTCTGCCTGGGGTGAAAACAAGGTATGGGAGAGGAACACAGAGCAAAATAACCCCCTCCCCAAAATGGGCTGAATATTCTGAGGACGTAAATAACCCTGTGAAGGGAATAGCTATTACCAATATTGGTGTGAAACAAAGAGAAATGAAGTGTTCAGCATTGAATACTCATTTTATTGACAGACACAATTTTTAAGTCATTTACCAAGAACATTGAACATTTGTTTTTAATAACCATCAAAATCATGTTTCCACATAATAGAGTTGTTTTGTGTTACTTTTAATATTAAGAGCACTCACTATTGATATTTTCATAGAAAATAGGTTCAATATTAAAATATGCAACACTGTATTTAAGATATTCCCTTATTAGGTTTAACTATATGAGTCTTCTCCTCTGGCAGATCAAAAGAGTTGAATATGCTAATTTCATAAGGTTCAACTTATTAATTTAACAAACATGTGCATGTTAGATATCTCCCTTCAAAAATTCCATACCATGTGTCCTGTGCTGTTTGATGGCAAAAATGTTTTGCAGGAAGCTAGCCAACATGAAAACTGGAATAAACTTTACTCTTCTCTTAAGCAGAAAGAAACACCTGTCTGAGTTGTACCCCTCTAACAGAGTGGGCATTCAACAGCTGTCTGCTGACAGAGTGGACAGACACAATGATGTGCAGGGTGCTGGTTAAAGCACAAAAATGCATGAGTTCATTCTCAGAGGTCCTGGAATCTGTGGCTACAGTTTGACTTAAGAGCCAAATTCAAAAAGCCTTAATTGTCCTAGAGGGAAGTAGAAAGCTTGGATAAACTTTAAAAACACTCAGTAGCTGTTGAAGGAATAATCCCACGTATAACCTGAGGATAATTTAATATAATAAATTGCGCTGATATGGAGAGTGGGGGCATCATCTACAGAATAAAGGCTTTTAATCTACATTGTATATGGAGAGTTTTACAAGTAATTTTAAAAAGTTACCATTTCGGGTTGGGGATTTAGCTCAGTGGTAGAACGCTTGCCTAGCAAGCGCAAGGCCCTGGGTTCGGTCCCCAGCTCCAGAAAAAAAAAAAAGTTACCATTTCACAGAAACTAGAAAATTTAAAAACTCAGTAGCATCAAGGTCACTTGGTGATAATCCCCACCTATTATTCACAGCTTCTTGATGTTCCATAGCCTCTTAAGGCCATGTGATAATACATCTCTACCCAATATTCACAGCTCCTCAACGTCCCATCCCACAATGCCCCATTCCGTCTCTCCTCCCACAGTGCAGCAAGAGTGTTACAGGTGTGAAACTGTAACAAAACAAAGTAGTGTTTGTGCACAGACCTGCACTGAGACTCGGCACCCTCAAACATTAAATGCCTTGTGAAATGGCCTTATAGCCCACTTTTTTGTTTCTGCGTCTCATTGAAAGGCTGGACCTCCTTGAAATATTGAAGTATTGTATTTCCCTTCGTGAATTTTTCTCTTTCTATCGAGAAACATAGTGAACTTATGTCTGCCATCATAGAGCCAGGGCATCTCTAAGATGTATAATTAACAGGACTTTGAGTCTGTTTACATAGCTAGATTTCCCATTGGAAGAGAAGTGCTTTAAAACCAAATGGGGTTACTCGCATGAGCATACCCATGGACATTGAGGCAACTAATTAGCTTTGGTATCTTAAGCCAATGGGCTCTGAGCACCCAGAAAACTCAGTAGCAGAGTGCTTCCTTGCATGAACAAGAGCAAGGATTTGGGTTCAATCCCTAGTTCTGGAAAGAAAAAAGAACCAAGACAATTCATTTCTTCTTCCTATCTCTTAGGTATCTAATAAAGACAAGTAGAATTGAAAATACCAAGCACTTCCTAAGAAAATGCAGTGTAATGAGTTTATTGTTGCAACTGTTCTTTTCTTAGTATCGAAGAGTGCTATATATAGAAACCTGGTCATATTACTGGGCAGAAAAAGAAGAGGATGATAAAGAAACAAACCAGAATCTGTTTAATGTAAGAAAAAAACATATACTGTTTTCCTTTAAATTATGTAGTCATGCAAAATTCCCCAGTGTCCTTCTATAACAAAGCTCTTCTCACTTCTTGTATTATAAAATATAAAGAACTTCAGCAAACATCTTAACAGCTGTGCCCAGCTTCTAGCAAAAGAATGGCTTTTGTCACAGCTTTCTAATTATTTTTGAAGATTATGCTTTTTCTTGTAGAGGGAATATATTTCCAAAAATGTGGGTTTTGTTCCTATACAAAAGCTTCAATTTCCTTTCAATACTTAAGAACCTACTATATTCATCTTCTATAAACACCTAACACAATCAATACTCTGTGTAATTTCAGCTATTTACAAGCCCAAATGCCTTAATTTAGTGCTGAAAAAGAACCCAGAAGGGGATAGAGAGAAACAGAGAAATATTGATGGGTATTATACTGACTCAGAGAAGGTAGGGCAGGGGAGAAAAACAAGCAGAGACAAGAACACAAAGACTTCACCGAATAGGAATAGTAGCAATGCTACCTCTGGTCATTGGCTACCTAGAGAGGGAGAAGCAGGCTTTTGCACAAATGAGCTCCCACACAGGTTATCCAATACCAAGTTGTCATACGTACAAGTGTGTGTGTGTGTGTGTGTGTGTGTGTGTGTGTGTGTGTGTGTGTTTCTACATATGTATATGCTTACAACAATAATAATTCAAAAAAAGATAATGATTTTGGGAGGAGGTACATGTAGAGTTTAGAAGAAGGGGCAGGTGAAAGACAGGGCTTATGTATAAAAGTTCTTTGAAAAACTATTTTTAAAAAAGTCCTAAAGGCCCAAACCAGAGGAATAAATTTTTACCAAATAAATTTTGGAGCATCTCCAAAAGATGAAAAGGGTTAAGTAGAGAATTTAGCAGATAAGACCCACCCTTTTCTAATGAGAAACAGCACTTCACAGCCAAAATGATGTAGCAATTTGGCTATTGTTCAAATGCCATACCATGCATAAAAGGGAAGAAAGATGAGTGAAACTATAACAAAAGAACCATAGGTAGAATAGAAGAATAAAATAAGAAGGGAAGCAGCCTCTGCCAGCTCGTGTGGTAGCACCTGCCTGCAATCCCAACTCTTGGGAGGCCAAGCCTGGATTCTATAGTAAGAGATGAGCTTGGGCCACATTCTGAGTTTGAGACATCTTGGGCTACATGAGAACCCTTCTCAACACACACATAAGCACACATACACTCACCAACACTATCTGCTAAAATGGCCACTTCAGTACTGGCGCCATGCAGTCCAGGACCACTAATGCACTGAAGAAACTGAATTTGTAATTCAAAACTGCGTTTTGCTGTTTCTTTAAAGTTGCTCACTGGAAACTATTTTGGTGAACTCTCATGACATTCAAGATCCGAGTTGAATGAATACAATTTACTGGTTATTATTATTCTCCTAAAACATTTTTCTTTTATAACTATAGAAACAATAATAGTAGTCCCCGGTAAGATTTCCTGGAAAACTATGAAATGTCTTTAGAAAAATTAAAAAGATTGAGAATTTTGTTATAATTACTGTTATTAATCAAGGAGAGAAGCACGAACCAGCCAGCCAAGTAATAGAAAACCCTTTTCTTTGACCCAACTCATTCATCCCCAAAAGCTTCCAAGTGTGCTAGGCTCTAAAGCTCTCACAGGTTAGCCTCTACCTGAAGCCATGGACTTGTAAGTCCTGCCATCCAAAGAAAAATCCCAAGATGGTTGTGGCGGGATGCCAGATACTCAAATAGTTGAAGCTGAGGGATCACTTCAACTGAGGAGTTTAAGACAACCTTAGTAACTGGGTAAGAAGCTAGCTCTTAAATATTAAAAAAAATCACTCCCAATCCAGCAAAGGCCCCGTCTGTACTGTAGCACTGGAACCTGCTCCTAGGTATCATTATGCAGACAGTGCTGACCTCCTACATACTTCCACAACACCCGCTTCCTGGGTGCAAAGGTTAGGGGTGTGTAGGTGCCATCGGGCCACTCGATGGATAAAACTAATGGTTTTCTGACTGTTAGCTGAGCTCTACCAGTGCAGCTACATTCTCAGGCCATCATTCTTACATGCAACACATATTTGAGGGACACTTGTGACAGCTGACCTCTTAGGTATTTAAAAGGAAACAGTGCTTGCTTTGAAGAGGCTAATGACTTAGCATTTGTAATTGATAGTTTGATTAAATGTTTAATTGTCCTTTGGCATCATTGTTAATTATGTTGAGCTCCTTCTAAATGCATGCTAGAAGTATGCTAATGATCTATAAAATGTTTATATAAATCTTTGACCATAAACTATAATTAGATGGCTTCATGATAAATCCCATATACCCTTCCCCTTGTTTTGCTGAGGGAAGATATTGCTGTGTAACCCAGGATGGACTCCTTGTGATGTTCCTCCTTCATTGGCTTCCTGAGGTATGGCATTGCCTGCCTGTTCTTTCATCCCCAACGTCCTCTTTCTTTTATTAATGAAACTGTTTTAATATGTGTTTATATGTATTCTCTTATGTACGTATGATGAAAAGTGAGAAAAGGCTTTTTGGCTCTCACTAAAACATGTAAATATATTTTAAAAAGCATCTTTCCAGTACTTTGAAGAAGGCAGGTGTCAAAGGCTCGCTTTGTGTCTTAAAGTGGTAGAAGGAACTGATTTCCTATTTTAAAACTTTTATGACCCAAGCCACATACTTTCACCAGTAAAACTAGGAGAAAACATTACCTGAGTATTCAAGGAGAGCCAGAAGTATGCGGCACTTCACCTCTGCAGGGAGAGAAAGCACATTGTTAATCGTCGGCTCTGTTTCTGAAATACACTCTGCACTGTTACATGGCAGCAAAAGCTGCCATGGTCTCACTATATCAGGCAATCAAAATCCTCTTTACTTGACATTCTACTGTTGCCCGTCTGTGAAGATAAACGCCAACAAACTTCTCAGAATGCTAAATCATCTTTCATCTATGAATTACAAAAGTAATAGAACACCATTCAAACCTTGCCAAACTCTCAGTAATCTTTAGCTATCTTAGCCTGTGTACTATCCCCTAACATATATGTATTAAAAGTTGTGTGGCTAAGCCATAAAAATAACACTTGCTACTGTGACTAAAATAATTAGCAAAAACACCATGTATATACATTGATATATTCTGCTATTCCATCCCACACAGGCCAATCACAAATATTTGACAAGTATGTATTAATGTCATACTTATCACTGTGGCCATCTGCTACCAATAGAAAATAGCGCACTCGCATTAGGAAAATTTTATAAAGTCTCAAGTTCCTTCTATGTAACCTAAATTGTGGGATGAAAAAAGAAAAAAAGAAAGTTACAAGGCATCCTGGCCTATGTAGGCTTACAGGTGTTAAAGAATGGGGTGGTTTAACTGATCAAGAATCAGACAGCCCTTCAAAGCGCATTAAGGTTTACAAACAAGACTGAGAAAACAAAAGGATATCAGAGGTAGAAATGCATATTGAACTGAGAACCAAGTTACTATAACCCAGCTTTGTGGCATTAGAAATTTTAATAAATACTTTCAGTACCAGTTCACTCATAGATGATATCTACTTTATCTTTATAATGGCTTATTTAGGAAAAATGATCAGGAAATACACGTATTGTCCTCGGAAGTTTTTTGAAGTGCTGTATATACAGAAAGGGTGCTACGACTAGAACCTAAAACTAACTGAAGCTGATATAGGATTTACAGCAAGAAAACATTTCATAGAAACTTATGCTTAGATCAGCAGGGAGACAGAGCATCCTTGGAAATAATGCTAGCAAAGAAATGCATCAGAAAGTGAGTAGCAAATAATGCAGTCATCTAGCAGGTAGAGATTGTTATCATAACACTAAGACACTAGGACTGGGCTACAATTATGAAGTTCAAGTGCAAAGTAGCTTCTAAAATTAGACTGATGAGTTTGAGTCATCGAAGAGAAAATCGCTGTGACAAGGCTCTAGGGTAGAAGAATAAACTATTAATGAAACACTTGGTATTAGGGTATACACATCAGAAAACACAAAGACACAAATAGAAAATTATTAGCCTTGTGAATGCAGGATAGAGAATGAAAATTGGGCCTTAAGATATTGAAACAAAGAAAAGAAAGAAAGAAGAAAAAGTAGCTTTATGGGAAGAAAATAGATTTTAAAAGAATGTCATTTTTAAAAGAAAGGACAAGGAGAAAATATTAGCACTTACAGAGCATGTGAAATACTCCCTCTTAGAGGGAGAATGCTTATTAAATTCACAAGAAACTTAGCAGATTCCAAAAGCTCAGAAAATTAGAAGACTCCCAAAGGCTCTCCCATTGACTGTGTCAGCAGGAAACCCCTTAGGGGAGAGGAGGCTCTTCAGTGACCTGGCTGCCTGCAAGCTGTGCAGGGAACACAGCCATCTACCACACATGCTGGAGTGGGCTTCCTGGTGATGGCCCTTGCCAGCTCCTGTGAGCTACCCATGCTCCTGTAAGCAGCCCCAATAAACTCATTGGTTCATTAGACTGAATCGAGATAGAATCTTTCTTTGACTCACCATTGCCCTATCTGGGGTAATGGGGCATTTTTTGTAATCTTCCTAGGAAAAATCATGTAATAGAAACTGAGCACAATTTAAGCAAATGCACTTCAATGTAGCTGGTAACTGGAGACTGTGCTTAGCTGAAGGATTAAGCAGGAGACCATTTTTGTGACATCTTAATAAATGATCACCATTTGACTTAGCTACTATCGATTATCTTCTCCACCCTCTCCCAGTTCAGTAGGCTTTGTACAGATAAGTAAACACTCATCTAGCATTGGAATGGCATGTAGCAATTCTTAAATAAAAGCCACAGTGTCATGCTATTCTGATACCATATTTGGTATAACTTATAAGTTGGATCTCAGGGAACGTAAATGGAATCACTCTGTTGACTTACATATGTAAGGCACACATTCGTTGCCCTATATCAGTACGTTAAATTTTTACCTATTAGTATCCATGAGGCTCCATCTATTACAGCATTCCCAACAGTTTGAAAGGGAGGATGAAAATTACACTGAAGCAAGTGGTAATGGATGGGAAGGTTACCTGAGGACAGTCTACATTACAACTGTCTTGAAGATAATGGCAGCTTACCCTCTCCCTGGAACAGCCCAGTAGGCAGCAGGCTGTAGCAGTGGACGGTAAATTAATTGGCTTTTATTGTGTTTTAAGGAGTCATTTAACACAAGACAATTGGTGTTTGACCCACTGTAAGTGCATATCAAATGCACTTAGAAAATAGAACTAAAGTCTGCAAAAGGCCCTGTACAGTCTTAGGACATACAGCCAGACTAAACTAGCTATTGAGTCTCATGACCAAGGGTGGTACCAATGTTCACAACATCAATCAATCAATCAATCAATCAACCAACCAACCAAATGAACAAGCAAACGATAACTCAATCACTAAGTATCTAACTAAGTCTATGACTTCCAAGTGTGCCTTGAGGGAAAATGAATATAAAAATTCAACTAGGGATAATAATTTAAGATTTAAAAGTATTTTTTCAGTAAGTTTGTTTCTACATTATATATGTATACATTTTTTAAGTAACAAAACAAAGTTTCAGAAGTATATGTATTTTTATAATCAATACTGTGCTTATTTGAAATACAAATGCTATTAAATCTGTTTTAAATCTATTTTATTGTGGTCAAAACCACAAAAGATGGTGAGAACTATGATTTTATAACTATTGAGTTCATTAGGCTGCTGAGAGTTAACTATTTTAAGAAAATATGGCATCCCCTCCTTAAAGCATGTGCTTCAATTCCCTAATGTATCTTTAAAACCCATTCATTTTTTAAATATTTATTAATCGGGGCAGTCTTGATTTAGAATTTTCATCACATGGGATGTTATAAGTGTCCCAGGAAACCACAGATTAAGCCATAAAATTAAAATATAGCCAAGAAATCCAGTCACAAGTAACAAAACATTTCATCATTGAATAAAACATCTGTTAACTTTCTAGGGGCCTGCTCCATCCACATCCATCCAAATGTCCTCTCTACTCCACTCAACGTTCAAACCTGCCATATTTGGGTGTATTTGTATGCAGAAGACTTAGTATCTCAGGATAACACTCACCAAATGAAGAAGCAGAGCTGCCTGCCCAGATTCTATCAGGTGAGAGGAGCTGGTCTTTGATGGGAAAATAGGACACTTTTCCTAATTTACCCTAAAGTTGGACTCTGACTAGAATGCTGCTTAATACCATCTATTCCAGCTGAGTATCAAATGAAGAACTAGGACATAAAACTATAAGCACGGGCATGATGTTTGCTGTGCACAATTCTCAAATTCAGTGCTGTCAATATTTGGGGATAAATGATCCTGTGTCGTGAGAAGCCACCCTGCACATGGTAGTAGGCTCAGCAGTATCCCTGCTCTCCGCCACCATGTCCAGTAGTAGTCTTAAAGCTGTGAGAATAAAACACAGCTCCAGACCTGATCTCTAACTTAGGTTGTGACAATTTCAGGATGCCATGTAAATGTGTCATGGCAGCCAGCGACCGTCAGCCAAGGCCAAAACTTTCAAAACTAGTGATGAAGCTGTGACGCTAATTAGACTCCCACATAGCTGTACAGTAGACTTTTTAGGCTTCCTATAAAAATTTAAGCTTTGTGTACTTTTTGTTCGTTCCTTATCATTTTCTCTGTGATTATTTCTAATTCCGTACTATGAAGCTCATGATGTTTCATCTGTCTATGCACAATGTTGTGTTCCTTCAGGATCCTCTCCATGATACAGTGCACAGTGTCTTCAAGCCTAATCCTTCCCTCTCTCCTCCTCCCTCATCTACTGTGTTCCTCTTATTTGCTTTAGAACAAGGATCAAGGGTACCACTGTATCACTTTACCACAATGTGCCCTGCCTTCCCCACTGACCTTCAACATATTTTCTGAAGCTCTGTGCAAGAGCCCGGACACCGCTGGGAAGATTCCAAGGATCCTGCTTGAGGTGGAGCCGCAACCTCCTGGGGCAACTCAGCTTTGCCTCCATTTCCTGTTGGAATTCTAATCAGACATGGAAAGGCTCTCAGTATTGTGAACGGAGGATTCTCAGTCAAGGACACTGTCTTCAGAATTTGCTTGCTTTTGCCAATTTTACTAGTCTAGAATAGCATTCATAATTTCTTTAGTGAAGTCACATCAGAAAGTGTGCTAACTCTAAAAACCAAAGCTCAATATTATTTTCTTATAGATAGTCCAGCCAGGAAGCAAATATAGGCAGAAGCTCTATTGTGAATGCTGAACCAGAGATGTGTGAAGCCTGCACTGCTGTGTTGAAGTCCACTTGCCAGTTCTACACTCATGAGCCCCTTCCCCTGCATGGGATATGACCAGCTGCACCATACTCCTCTGCAAAAAAACCTTAAGTCTTCTGTGTCTTTAATTCATGCCTTTCCGGTTTTGATCTAGAAGAATCAAGTGTTTTAAACACTCAAAAAAACATAAAAAGTTTATAAACGATAATACAGTGATTTTTAATATCTTTCACAAACGATCGAAACAGAAATAGAGAATTATGGAACAAAAACAGGAATTATTTTCTTCTGATGTTATGATTTTGCTTCATGACTATGTTGCATATTTCATGTAATCATCTGACATTTATGTCAGACCTACCTTGTTTTTTTTTGATATTTTTTTTTATTAACTTGAGTATTTCTTATATACATTTCAAGTGTTATTCCCTTTCCTGGTATCCGGGCAAACATCCCCCTCCCCCCTCCCCTTCCTTATGGGTGTTCCCCTCCCAACCCTCCCCCCATTGCCGCCCTCCCCCCACCAGTCTAGTTCACTGGGGGTTCACAGACCTACCTTGTAATCCTCGACCTGGTGTGAGATACTTGGTTTGCTCAAAGGCCCTTACAACAGCTCGTCCTTTCAAGAGGTTGGTTATTGAATCCATCTATTGAGGGTAGATTTCCAAGTATTATATTAATCCACAATCCATGATATAAATGAATAAATGATAATAAATATATACACATATGTGAATATATCTTATAAAATATTTTTCTTAAATAAGTGGTTCTGAAAACCCACAATGCTAGTGAAGCTTATCTTTAAACAAAATGTCAAAATGAATTCATCTTCTCACTTAAATATTTCCAGTTCTTCCTAGTCATTTATAAATCGATAAACAGTTACCAAATAAAAATTTACTTCACCAAGGAAAGTGAAAGCTTAGAACTTACTTTTAAAAAACACAGAATTATTTTCAAAGTGCCCAAACCTTCAATACTCTAACTTTTAATTATGATTATGGAACATTTTTCAAAAGCAAACTCCTAACATGAAAGTTAAGACAACTGTGCAGTTTTCAAAACTAGAACCAACACTAAGCAAGAAGCCAGGAAACATTCAGGAAACCCACAAATAGTCAAGACGCCATCTCCCGTAGCTTCCTTTAGGTTACTTGTAAGAATGCCTCTTTTAAAGCAAACACGAAGAGACAGACGGAGACATTTATATTCGCCTTCCAAGCTCTTTGCGTCTGAAAGATTTCTACCTTTTAATTTGTAAACAAGACCCCCACTGTCCCATGATACCTGGATGAAGAGCTGCTCCAGGCAAGTGTGGATCTTGTCCTGTTTATCATGAGATATCCGGATGCTGGTTGGAAGCTCATCACCTATGTGAAAAATAAGCCAAAACCCCCATCCCATTTTTAACACATTGAAATAGTCTCATACTTGATAACATACAAGCAATTCAAAATGAGCTCTTATCCCACATCAGGAAAAATGGTATCTGGTTTCATGGAGCAGAAAAGTCAGTTGGATCAAGTTGGAGCTTGGTTCTGAAATAACCAAGGCAATGCCCATCACAGGGAGCAGAGTATCAACCTGTGTTTTTCTGACGCCCCTCTCCCCGCTGACTTAATGTAAGGTTCTCAGGCATCTGTGCCTTCTAAAAATCATCCTTAGGCTGGAATGTCTTCTCACACCTCTTCTCAAGCATCCATGCCCAGTGTTTCTGCTAAAACTGATTTCCAGTGTTCTTAGAACCTTTCACAATGAACAGGAAGATCAGAAGCCATATGTTAAATAACACTTTTCAATGTGCTGTTCTTATATCTGGGATTTGGAAACTCACTTTTTCAGTCACAAGGCAATATGGGTGGCCATGGAGAATGGCTAATAAAATTGAAAATACATGTGGAATCAAGAAATTAATCCCCATCGTACAGGCATCTTGGATGTTACTAACATCAAAGACCATGGCTGTCGACCCCACGCACCTGAGTCCATCTCATCACTGTGAAAGTAGGAACTGCACTGGCTGCTGCAGATACTCGTGAAGGAGGCAATGGAATTCCTGTTGCTGTTGCAGTCACTGCAAAAAAAGAGCCTTATGTTGCTTTAAGAACATGCTCGCCCAGGTTGGTATCCCACTGTTATAGCAAGAGAGGGTAGTAAGGGCCATACATGAGCAGAGCAGAGGGATGCGGGATTGAATGTCATAGTGAAAGTCATTGCTGTGTGTGCTAATGAAAGAATGCCCACTTCCTCCTGCTATTTCTTATCACATAAACCTGTGCCACAGACACATTTATTAGTGTGTTCCATATAACGTTATGAGAAAGAGACCTGTCCAACTCAATTTATCTCAGTTTTCAGAAGCACTCTTTCAAATCCAAACTTTTCAAATTTTCTTGCTATGTAATTGATTCCTGAGTGAGTTTTTAAAACTGTCTGGTTGTAAAACCAAGAGGCAGCCCACCTGAGATTCTCCATTATCTATTTAATAACAGTGGTTAGATAAGTTTCTGACAAAGACAAAGTCTGTTTTATGACTTTTCTCTTTCAACCCTATCTACTAGTTTAAAGAATAACTTACTGGGGATACCTGGAGCTCCCCAGAGTAGAAACCTCATCTGTCTCCACAGAAAACACAGCACTGGAAAGCACTAGAAATGACGAATGTCTACACAAAGAATGTTTTCAATGCTGCTGGATATGAAAATAATTTGGATTTTAGAAACAGTGCAGGAGAATTTTTTAACCCCTTTTAATAAGGAAAATGGACTTGATTTTAAATTCTTATTTCAATTTTCTATCATAGTCCAGAGGAAGACTGTGAGGGTAATTTTAATTATCTGGTAACTAGGATATGAGGTACAAAGTATTTTTAGAAACATCATTTCCCAGTGAAGAGAAACTACAGATTCCTATTATGAAGCATGGTGGTACCTTCAGAAGCTAGAAGTAAATGAAATAGTATCAGTGTTTGATTCATAAATACATTTCCAGGAATAATCAACTTTGATGTCATTGTCAAAATCCTCTTTGGAAAAAAGAAAAATTTAGAACAGCAGACTGATTAAGGAAGATAACTCCGTGGTCCTCTCCTTCCTGATGTGTTAAATGGGGCTACCAGAATGCTATCACTCCTGGTTGCTGTGGCAGAGTATTTTAAATTCTAAAATGCTAAAACTATGCATTTCAAAGACTATCAATTATGAATATGAGATAACACTATGTGATGAGAATAATTTTGATCTAATTATTACTTATATGATTTTTCCATTTTAAAACACTGTGAACAAGACTGAACATTTTCCCTCTAACTAACATGAATGAAACCAGGGACAGGAAGCTGCACACATAGTTCATGTGACTAGCTGTAAAAATGTTCAGTGAAAATTCTGGAGACGAGGTTTTAAAGAACAAAGCACTCTCAGAGGTGGAACTCCTAAGAGCCACTGAGCAGGGAGGGGTACTGAACAGACTGTTTTACCTGAAATGATGAAGTTAACATCTAATAATTAGTACATCAAAATGGGACCAGACTGAAGGACATAGTCCTGCACAGTCATCAGGATGGGTTTCAATCCAGTATGACTATGTTCTCTAAGAAGGGGTCTATAATGGGAGGTCACACAAGGAAACACAGAGGAAAGATGACAATTTACATGGTAAGGATGCATGCCTGGAGCATCTCCTTCCTTCCCAGTCCTCAGGTGTTCCAGTCAGCAGTCAGTGGTAGCTTGCACTACCCGGCTAACTACTACAAGAAGAGCCCAGAGAGGAGTCAAACACAAAGCTGGACATGAAAGTGCAATACAGAAAAAGAAAAGGGAAACGGTGAAAAGGACTATTAGCTATTTACTAGCTAATGAACTATGACCAGAAAGACATTTTTAGCAATTGCTATTACACAGTTACACAGCCTATAAGGGCATCTCTCTCCACAATAGGTTTACACTGCTAGAAGGAGAAATGCTTTCTCTAAATAATCTGGATTGTTAATGAGAACAGTGTTGTTCTTCTTAAATGGGTGGTTATTTTGATAAAAATCAACCATTAACAGTTTTTAAGTCTTTGAGAAAAATATGTATTCTCACTTGAGTTTGTTGATGAAATGAGATTGAGAACCAGCTTACCTGTAAGAGTCTCTGTTGCTGACTGTATCATGACCTGAATCCTCTTGTTCATCTCCTGCTACATTAAAACAGACACGTTTGCTATTTCTCTCTCCCTTTTCATTGTCGCTGTCCGTTGGTATCACATACTCTGTTGTCTTACGCTCCAATTTAGGAGAATATGTTATTGAAGACAGAAGGCTGCAATGTGACATTTTTTAGAACATAAGTGCATGTTTTGAAACTAGACAAAACAGATAAGTCTTTTATTTGCTAAATGTGATAGCTTACAAATATTTCCAGAAGGCTTCTGTGATACATGTCAAATACTATCTGTGTATAAAATGCATCGTAGGAAGCTCAGATTTACTGTTCAGTACTCAGAAATAACAGAACAGCACACGATCAGCCTGATCCTGGTTCAAAGCCTGGTATGCCCTTCCCCACCAGCTTTGTTATCTGAAACGATTATGGTGGGTCACTGATAGTTAGATGATGGGAATAAGAAGTAACTAGCTTTCATGGTTGCAATGGGAATAAAAAGGGAGCAACATTCTGGTATATAATATTTGTTAGCTATTTCCTCTTGCATTAGTACCACTAGCATTACAGTTTAGCTATTTCCTCTAAATTGAAATAGGCTCATAAGGCTCAGCAGGTTAAGGAAACTTACAAGGTTCAGGAAGGTCTTAAAACCTAACAATTCACAAGTCCTCAGTAAAGGCTCTAAATCCAGCAATGGATGGCTGAAGAGAGATGAGCCTTCAATGGAGCTGCTTTCAAGTTGTTTTGGTAATTCTAAGGATGCAGCTCTTTTTAGGCATCACGCCATGCTAGGACTGGCCTTTCCCTGATGCAGCCATGAGTCATCCCTGCTCCTATAAGCAACTTTCATGCATATTTCCCCATAAGCAACAAATACAACCATTCTTTTACCAAGATAGACTTGAGTAGAACCAATTCTTTGGCCTGGCATTGGTGCCATATTGGGAGTTCAGACACTAACTAGTTCCTGCCTCCACAGGAAAATTCATGCAAGAAACTACTAATTGCAACCATTAACCAGGCTTTAATAGCCTCACTGGCTCATCCTCTTAACGTAAAATTAAAGATATTCTCTGAAGCCTGTCTGCATCATTACCTATTCAATAGGGAGAATCCACATCATCAGTTTCTGTTACAATAGGCAGGTGTTCTGGACACATTGACTTAAAGATTCTAAGCAGGAAAGCATTCCCTATGAGGCCAAGAGGAGGCAGGGCCACTTGCATTCTCAATCCAGCCAGTATGAAATGCACGAATTGGCACAACAAAGACTCCTCCAGTTCCGCTTGAGGGTATAATGCCCTGAGTAAAAGCCAACTGTGATGTTAAGGCTAGAAGTCTGACTAGGTCATGCTTCTGTTAGACACATCAAAATTCGGCAAAATTCAAATTGGAGTTTATTATCAAACAGCATGCTACAAACTTGCAAGATGGATTAAAATACACCTGAAATAACAGCCTATAAATGATTTCTCTAGCCAATAATCACAGTAACATTTATAAAATGCCTATGACACTCAGTTCCAACCAATTGCACGCTATGTGTATATTAATTTGTTTGTGGTAATGCAAACATTCTTTTTTGGAATTTCAGGTCAACAATGCCCACACCTCTCGTATATATTTTATATTAGACAACAAATCCAATGCTGTGCATTGAGTAAACCTAGAGAAAGAGATTTCACTGATTAAAACAATGTTGTGCTCATGGTATTGTGAATGTAGTATTGAACTAAAGCCTCTGCTTCATTGGAATGTCAGTTTCACCAGCAGGAGGCCACAAACAGCAAGCTTTGTAGTTCCTCAGATGGGGGCAAACACAAACTTCTAGAAAATAAATAGAAGAAAAGATGCCGGGCTTCGGTGCGGCTCTACAGTGAGCGCTTGCTTATGCATCACGTGCATGGCCCGCTGGATTCAACTGAGACCCACGATTTCATAGTTTGGAAGGGAAACTTCTCATTGTAAGCTGATGCTTGAATAACATGTGGCATTTTAGAGTCATTAGACACCAGTGAAAACTGGAGAACGCCTTGCATTGCTCAAAATGCTCTTTGAACCCAAAGGGATGAATTAATTTTAGAGTTTCTCTATTGAAAAAGATGCTTGCTTGTAAGACAGACTGTACATTTGCTTACTCCTTCCCCCACTCCAAAGATGAAAACATTAGACTAACTCCAATTACCCAAGCACCTACTGCAGAGACAGATGAACTCTGCATACCAAGCAAGAAAGGCATGCAGGAGTTCTCATCTCGTAGGGAGCCTTCTGGGCTTGTGGGTATTTTAAATTAGAAGTCATGGGCCTGAGCATGAGTAGTTTTCTCACAGTAATAAGAATTATATTCACATTTTAAACAATTGCAATGTGCTTGCTCTGACCCTATGGGAATAAGTGTTTAAGCTTACAAATAAAACAAACGATAGGAAAAATCACAGGCATAACATTCCGAGATCGTGAGAAGCAACAATAAAGCGTATATATGTTTGTGTGTAGGCAAAAAATATTCCCTTTGCTTTCACCCATCGAGAACATGCAGCTATCCACAAAAGGTCCAATTAATTAATTTCTCTGCAGAATCCCACTCCCAGAACATTTCCTCTGGGTTAAACACTGATTGGTTAAACACTGATTGATGAATATGTGTATATTATCACACATCTGCCTGTGTTGTAAAATATCATCATCATAACATCTAGCATTTGTTGAGTTCTCATAGTACACACAGTAAATATGGCCTGGTGTTAATTCACTGAAGTTCAATTCATTACTCTTAAATGTAATCATGTAAGTCCACGCTGTAAGTAAGTGTTAACTCTACTTCAGCAGGGGGTATTGCAGTGACAGACATGCATTATTACACACATACACTTTGCAAAATAGGCAATATTTACCATCTCTGCATGGGTTTTACATACTGGAAAGGTTAGGTGGTCACTGGTGTGCACGTTCAAGTGAGAGGAGATACTTTCCTAGTTCTCTGAGGATAAACATGTCTATGAGGATTGCTATAGCTATGTAAGATGATGGGGATCGATGTGGTGTATGACTACTTACAGTAGATTCCATATGACTAAGTAAAACCAGCTCATTCCTTTCTCTTGCAGAACAATCAGTAGCATTCTAGGTAAAGAGGCACCTTTACCTAAGCTACTCCTCTGAGTAAAGACAATGCACAATAGTGACCTTGTGGCTCACCATAGACTTGAAGAACGAGCAAAGAAACCCTTGTTTTTTTAAATCTGCGAGATCTTTAGTGTCCCTTTGTGGGAGATACTACACCGTGATCTGGTTGAGTGGAAACCAGACATGAGCAGAAAGGCTACTTTCTTCCTATGTCTATGGATCTTTCATAGCTTGACCCTGAAAGTCAAAGTGATGGACTGGCCTTATAGACCCCCTCAGATGCAGGGTCCACAAGCAGAGCACCCTCAGGTAGGATTGCAGTTGTCATTTTTCAGGGGTAGAAAGTGTATAGCTATAGGGGGGAGTTTCCCTGATTCTTTTCCTAATTATTTCCCTAATTGTTGGTTGGCTAAAAAAGAGAGCAGAAGCTAATCACTGGGGAAAGATATGGAGGTGAGATTTTCTAGGTAGGACAGAAAGAGAAGGAGAGAGGACCAGGATGAGAAGTTGATAAGAAGGGTTTCTCAGGGCATTGGTAGGCCTCTGCAGCCTATGGAGGCAATGAAAGACGGGGCAGGAAATTCTTTGCCCAGCCTTTGAATTATCTGGTCAGTTTTCAAATATAAAGGTGGCTAGTGTTTTTCATTCACTGTGTTAAGGTGAGCTGGAAGAGAAAGCAGGCAGCAGAGGAACGGGCACTGAGGAACTGGAGGCGTTCTTGGGGGTGGGGGGTACAAGCTGGCTGTTTGATGAGACAGACTGGGAGGACACTGGCAGAGTTGGCTGTGGTTGGCTGGCAAGAGATTGATCTCGGAGCTCTGGAAAGGCAAAGCCAGCATTTGTGGGAGAGGTGTTGGCTAGGAGGAACAGGCAGGTGGCTGCTGGTCCCAGAGTTGGCTGGTCCCAGAGTCTAGCCAGACCAAGCATGCTTCTTAAAATTACATGCTACATGTATCAAAGCTGGAGTTCAGTGAAATGAACTTGGAGTGAGTGATCAAAAAGCTTATAGGCTAGAAAGGCATACTTGATTCTATAGTTAGCTGTCTGGGTCTGCCTGTTCTATATCCATATCCATGGACTCAATCAACAACTACACATTAAAAATATATTCCTTAAAAAATCCTACCTGTACTACATGTGTACAACACTTTCTCTGTTATTTCTTGAGCAGTAGGGTATGACAAGTACTTATTTATATTAAACATCATAATGAATCTACAGCCGATTTGATAAAGGGAAGAGTACAAGTTGCACACAAATCCTTTATCATTTTGTGTAAGTCATTAGAGAATCTTGAGATTTTGTTATGTGTTGAGGGTTAGGGGTACAATCTCCATTGTATGCTATATGACAAGTGTAGTTTAACTGCAATGTAATGCTCTGTACGGTTTTAGCAGGGCACTAGGCAAATTCACCACACTGAATATCTCTGGCATCTGCTGAATGTAGGATGTATTGTAGAGAGGCTCAGCTAGGAAACACTCTGGTGACACTAGTCCTCATTGGGTATGACAGTGACTCAGTCTAGCATGACAGTCAGGGACATATTCTGAGGCATAACTAACATGCTAATGAGGTACTAAAAGTGGAGAAAAAAGTCAGACAAAAAGGAAGGTAATATTTGGATTCTAGTTTCATGAACTGCAAAGTTGGCCAGCACTTTGATGTCAGGGGAAGCCCCTGGTGAGTGAACAGGTGAAAATGGCTGAAACAGTAGAAAATCACAAATGAGTCTTGGAAAGATTTAAATGAGAGGTAATTTGGAGAAATCCTCTCACCCAGTTACCACAGAGAACTGCAATAATGAAATATGTCAGTGCATATAAAAACACAGTACACCCTCCGCAGAAGCACATGGAATGGTTTTGGGGAAGGTATGCTTCTGGTTGTACATTTACCAGCAAAAGGGTTCAAACATAATTCCACCATCAATATTGGAAGTCCTTAAGTACTAACTTCTTGCTAGGTATAGCTCTTCACTCAGTCTTGGGGTGTCTGCTACTTGCAAAACAAGAATTATTCCCATCTTGACCATGGACCACCCATAATCTATGCTAATGACGATATGCAAGCTCTCTATTATAAACTCCTCTCATTTATATCCAAACGTAACTAACTCCAAAGACTTATTTAAAGGCAAAAAACCATTCTGCTTCTCAGAGTGTAACAGAAACCACCAAGCCTTCATCAAACTGGCTACATCCCCTTATATCATATTACTGTAAAGGAAAGTTACCTAGTTTCCATCTCTGGATCTGAAACTAGGTAGAAAGACTTAGTAAAATGTCTATGTGCTGATAGAAATTTGATTTCTAGGAGTCATGGAGAGATAAGGTACAAAGATATCGAAGTAAGACAACCTCAGTAACAGGTCCCTCATAGGAATGGATAACTCTAGGAGGGCTGGCTGGCTAAAGAAGCTTCTGAGGCAATATCCCTATTGCTGTCTCAGCATCTGCTGCTTCACCCTGACGAACAATGATAATTACACCGTGAGAAAACGGTCTGCTAACAAGCCTTTGAAAGAACTGGTGGAGCTCATTGCAGCATCTCTGAATACTAAGGACAACAGGGAACCCAGGCATTTGGACAACTGTATTATTTTAAAGAGATCATGCTGCAGATAAAATTATGTGGAAAATGTTTATATTTAGAATTAAATTACATGGTGCTCATGAAGAAGACCAAATTTCCTTCTCCAGCTATTGTGTATTTTTTGTTGCTCTTTCAGCACAGAGAACTCAGTAAAGTTTTTCACAATTACAAAATCGGGGGCTTTCAATTGAAAATGTATCATTTTAATTAGTTTCAGTTCACTGAAACCTAGCCATTGCTAAAACTAGTTCCTTAAATATAAGAATCAAAAAACAAGTGAAGCAATGCCTTAATTCATGCCCTCTCCCCCAAAATATATTTACGTGTACTCCAGCCAGGGAAGCGGTAGGCTGAGCAGAGATCTCCACCCCATCCTCTTTTGTTCCATATCTAATCCCCAGCATGATCCTTAACGTTGCAGCAGCCTCACCCACTCCATATCTAGTCACTTTCACAGATCTTCCCCTACCTGCCATTCTCCTTTGACCATCTCATTGCTTTATCCCAGCTCCCAGCTCCAGCAGGGACTCCCTGGGAACCCACAGGCTACTCTGGCCAGGGAAGTAGGTGTGTTAACAGGAAATGCTCACCTCTCCCCTCTCTTCCTCCATACCCAATCCCACAGCCTCATCTCCAGCTCTGCAGCAGACCTCAGTCTGATGTGGTTGCTCCTCACTCTTCCTCCATTCCAAGGGTATTAAATAAGCAGTTCCTGGTAGAACATCCTTTCCCCAATACCCAGCCTATTTACTAAATGCCCACTTCTGATATTCAGAAACAAGTTTTACCTAGAAGCCCTAGTATACATGTCTATCAGGACCGCAGTAGAGTTTCCTTCCAGGCAAAATACAAGCATCATACTCTCCTAAGAACCAGAGAGAAAACAGAAACAAAGGGAATAAACACCCATCCAACAAAGAGAAAGCCAGATGTCAGCACCCAGAATTACAATCTTCTACTTCCCACATGCCTGGACGCCAGAATAAATACAGGATCAATAATAGCGAGGACAAGATGTCTCCGCTAGATTTCAGAAACACTACCACAGCAGGTCCTGAATATTCTAACACAGCTGAAACATGAGGGAAAAAAAAGACCTTAGAACAGCCTGTATAGATATATTAATTCTAAAAAGCTCATGGCCTAAAACATATAGGAAACCTGGTACACTATGAAAAAAAAACCCAAGAATAATGGAAAAGGAAAAAGAAAGAGAAATCTAGATCAAAGAAACAAAATTTAAAAGAAGAAACCATCGATGAAAATTTCCCTAACCTAATGAAAGAGATGCCTAACCAGGTAAAAGAAGCATACAGAACACCAAATCAACTGGGTCCAGAATGTAAGTGCCATTGGTACATAATAATCTAAATACTAAATGTACAAAAAATATTAAAGGCTACAAGAGAAAAAGACCAGACAACATGTAAGGGCAGACATATTATAATTATACCTTGACTTCTCAATGGAAACCCTAAAGGCCAGAAGAGCCTGGACAGATGTACCACAGACACTGAGTCCACAGATGCCAGTCCAGACAACTATACCCAGCAAAACTATTATTCACTATAGATGAAGAAAACAAGAGATTCCATAATCAAGTCAAATTTAAGTTATATATGTCTAACTACATCCAAGAAAACACTGGGAATACATAATCCCAGAAGAGTGAAATCAAAAAAGCACACACACACACACACACACACACACACACACACACACACAATGCATACACATGCACACACACATGCACACAGGCCACCATCAATACCATCACCAAAAAAAGTAACAGGAAACAATAAACACTGCTCACTGATAGCTCTCAGAATCAAATGGTCTCAATTCCCCAATAAAAAGAGAGAAACTAACAGAATGGATAAAGAAACAGGATTCATTATTCTGCTGTACTCAAAAAAACACACTGTAACATCAAGGATTGACATTACCTCAGAAGAAAGGGTTGGGAAAAAGATTTTCCAAACAAATGGCCCTAAAAAGCAAGCTGGGGTAGCCAATTTAATATTCGACAAAATAGACTTGAAAATTAATCGAAAGAGACAGGGGAGAGCACTATATACTTATCAAAGGGAAAAATCCATTAAGAGGATATTGCAATTCTTAACATCTGTGCATCAAACACAAGGGCACCCAAATTGGTAAAATAAAGACTAGCACAACTTAAGTCCCATACTGATCTCTCACACACTGGTCTTGGAAGGCTTCCACACTCTATGCTCATCAATAGACGGGTCATCCAGAAAAAACAGTGAAGGCTGGGCCTATCTGACATGTAACAAATGAAACTAATGGATATTTACAGAAAATTTAACTCAAACACAATAGAATATACCTACTTCTCTGAATCTCAAGGAACTGTCTCCAAAATTGACCACATACTTGGACACAACACAATTCTCAACAAATATACAAAAATTGAAATAACACCCCTGCATCTTATCTGACTATGGATTAAAGCTAGATATCAACAACTACAGAAGGAGGAAAAAGCTTATAAATTAACAGAAACTAAACAACTCTTTTCTGAATTAAAATGGGTCCAGACAGAAATTAAGAAAAGAATTAAATTCCCTCCAGAAATGAATGAAAACAAACAAACAAACAAAAAACAAAATACATAAAACTAAGAGAGACAGTGAAGACAGTTCTAAGGTGCAAGTCTATAGAACTAAGAGTTTACATTAAAAAAATAAGAAATAAAAATAAAGTGGAGAAAAGTAGAGAGATCGTATACTAACAAGAGAATATCTGAAAGAACAAAATTTAGAAGAAAAGAAATCACACTCAAAAGAAGTACATGACAAGGAATAAACTATGGTTAGAAACCAATAAAATAGAAACAAATAAACAAAGCTATACTAAAAATCCATGAAACAAATAGTTGTTTCTTTGAAAAAAAATTAGTAAGAGTGACAGACCTTATCCAATTTAACAAAAAGGAGGAGAGAGACCAACCAAATTAACAAAATTAGAAATAAAAAGGGAGATATAACAATAGACAACAAGAACTTCAAAGAATCATAAGGACATTCTTTAAAAATCTGTACTCCTCCAAATTGAAAAATCTAAAAGAATGTATAATTATCTTGATAGGTACCACTTAGCAAAGTTAAATCAAGATAAGACAGAAATTTAAACAGCACTATAACCCCTACAAAAATAGAAGCAGTGATTAAATGCCCGCCCCCCTGAAAAAAGAGCCCAAGACCAGATGGTATTAGCACAGAATTCTACCAGAATTTCAAACAATTAATGCCAATACTTATCAAATTATTTCACAAAATTGAAACAGAAGGAACACTGCTCAATTCATTTTAGGAGGCCCCAGTTTGACTGACATCCAAACCTTATCAAAACCCAACCAAAACAAAGGAAGGAATTATGGAATAGTTTCCCTTATAAACACAAATGCAAATACTCTCAGAACCAGTTAACGTTTGTAAATCTCAAGTAGAATCCACCATATTAAAAGAAAGCTAAAGACAAAAATACTACCCCTCATTTGATACAAAACAGGACTTTGAAGAAATCAAATACTACTTCATAATCAATATCCTGAAGAGATTCTGGATATAATAATGTACTTCAACATAGTAAAGGCAGTTTAGAGCAATCACATAGCCAACATCAATTTAAATGGAATTCAATTGAAATCAATTCCACTAAAATCTGGACTGACTGACTGACTGACTAACTGACTGACTGACTAAATGAATTAATGAATGGTTGTCCATTGTCTCCACACCTTCTCTGTATAGTAGTTGAAGTCTTTACTAGCAAAATAAGACAATTGAAGGAGATCGAGGAGACACAATTTGGAAAATAAGTCAGTCTCAAAAATTGTATTTCTATCTACCTCAAGACCATATTATACCACTCTCGGCATATACTCAAAGGATGCTTCATCCTACCACAAGGACACTTAACTATGTTCATAGCAGTTTTATTCATAATAGAAACTGGAAACAACTTAGATGCCCCTCAACTGAAGAATAGAGAAAGAAATTAGGGTACATTCACACAATGTAATATTACTCGATTGTTAAAAGAAATAACCCCACGTCACCTGTAGGCAAATGGATGGAACTAGAAAAATACCATCCTGAGTGAGAAAAGTCAGACCCAGAAAGACAAGCATGGTATACAGTCACTTATAAATGGATATTACTGTAAAGTAAAGAGTAACAAGGCTTCAATCTATAGACCTGGAGAAGCTAAGTAGCAAGAAGAACTCAAGTTGGAGAAGCATGAATCTGCCTGCAAGATATGCTGGGGTAGAGTTGGTACAGAAATTGAGAAAGACCCCAACTGTGACTAGAACAGCTTGAGACCCATCACACAGTGGGAGCTCAGGCCTATCACTGCCTAGGGGGCCAGGACCCAGAGGCTAGAAAATCCAGAAACCTAAGATAGAACCAAACACGAATGACAAAAAAAAAGTTATAGGAAATGATTCTTTGTTGCTGTTGTTCTGCTTCATCTTTAAGATGTATTTATTTATTTATTTATTTATTTATTTATTTATTTATTATATACGGTGTTCTGCCATCATGTGTGCCTGCAACAAATTATGTGACAGATGGTTAGGAGCCAGCACATAGTTGCTGGAAATTGAACTCAGGACCACTGGAAGAACATGCAGTGTTCTTAACCTCTGAGCCCCGTGAAATGATTCTTACCCTCTTTCCTGCCCCATGAAATGACTCTTAATGATATTCTACTACACTCATAGATTGTTGTCTAGCCTATTGTCAACAGAGAGGCTTCGTCCAGCAATTGATGAAAACAGATGCAGAGATCTCCAGTCAATCATTAGGTAGAAATCAGGAATCCTGCTAAAGAGGGGAAAGAAGGATGGTAGGAGCCAGAGAGGTCAAGGGCACCACAAGAAAACTCAGAGAGTGAATGAACCTGGGCTCACAGAGACTCACAGAGACTGACCCGTCCAACAGGGAGCCTGCATGGGTGTAATCTAGGCCCTCAGCATTTGTTATGGTTGTGTAGCTTGATCTTCCTATGTAGCTCCTAATAGTTGGTGAAGACACTGTCTCTGACTCTTCTGTCTGCTTCTGAGACCCATTCCCTCACACTGAGTTTGCCTTGTCCAACCTTAATATGGGGGGACATGCATAGTCTTACTGCAACTTGATATGCCATGTTTGGTTGATATCCCATATCCCTGAGAGCCCTGCCCTTTTCTGAAGAGAAATACAGGTTAAGTGAATTGAGTGGGGGTACAGGGTGTGGAATGGGAAGGCATGAGGGAGGGGAAACTGTGGTTGGGATATAATATATGATAGAGGACTAAATAAAAATATATTAAAAAGGAAGTGTGGAGTATGCTCAAAATATTTTGCATCTAAAAAATGTTGTTCATGGAACTGTTGATGATGTATGTGTGGAAACTATTTACTTCACATCTGTAAGCAATTCAACAACTTCATAAAGCCAATAGGATACGGGGCTCTATATAACTTTCAGAATCTCATCATGTCTAAATATATTCAATAATATCCACTCCTTGAAAACACGAGTAAGCATATTTTCTACTATGTTGATTACTTTTCTTATTAATTTATACATTTTAAACATATAAAATTTATTATTATTATTGTTATTATTATTATGCATTCACTTCTATGCCTGAGAAATTGAACTTTTCCAAAAGCCACTTGTTCTCCATGGTACTGAACTTCTAGATGAAGACATAACCACACATCAGAATATGACATGCTCCTCTATGGAGCGTAGGCATCCTAAGTATCAAATATTAAAAAGTCTGCTTACAAAGGAGCTCGTGAACTTCCTCCGTCCAATCTTTGCTAAAACTTCCAAATTACTGGTCCACTAATTCAGTCAGAATAGGAAAAAAAGAATCAATCTTAGAAACACATAGTTTTGCTTTAACTCAATATATGCTAAGTATTTGTTATGTAATACTATGTACCACATATGAACGTCTCTGCAAAAGACATACTCAAATACCAATTCCTGAACTACAAAATAGAACACAACAAGGGAATGGTCATACCCTCTGAGGACATGTTTAAGTGCACCTGTTTGGTACTTGGAATTGAACACGGGGTCTCATGCATGTAGGTAAATGTTCTACCTCTCTATACCCCTCAGGTCCTTTTTACTACTTTATATTTTGAGACAGGATCTTGCTAAGTTGCCTAGGCTGGTCTTGTGCTCCCTATGTAGCCCAGTTTGGCCTTGAACTTGTGATCCTCTTGTTTGACTGCATAGTAGCTGAGCCCAGCTTTGAATATATTCCAGTGTAATGTTTTATAATGACTTAGTGTTCTTCTTGATTCATTCCTTCTCTTCAAACTAAATGATTACTTAACATACCTATTCATATGAATTGTCATTTTATAGCATTTATAGGATAGAATGGCAAAGATCTTTATGGTCAGCACAAAGATTTTCACAATAATGAACACATTTTTCAAAAACAATGCCTTGCATAACTCTTTTGTTTTAGCAAACTTCTTGCATGACAAAGCATACTCACTCATCGATTTGACAAACGCACATCTCCACCTCCTTCAGTGCAGTCTGCAGCTTGCCCAGGAGTTTGTGATAGATGTCTTGAGTTTCTAAGTCTTCTTCTTTCAGCAAATACCGGAGGCCATGGCCATCCTTGTGTCCCAGCGACAGGCCTGAAGGGGCTGCCATGGTTGTGATTGTGTGTTGAATGTATACCATGGGGCTCAGTTTCCCTGAGGAGTTGAAAGAATTCCATCATTTAACTTTTGCTTGTGGAGGCCAGCACATTTTAGAAGCCCAAGCTCATGTATAAGGAAATGTCAATTAAATGTTAAACTTAATTCAGAAGTTAAAACTTGTGAGGTATTGTTATTAAAGTCTATAAATGTAGTTAATTTGCTTGTCCTGTTGCAATGATTCACAGGAGCCTCATGCACCCTTCTCCTGTACCTTCTCTATTGTTCTCAAAGCTAGAGAATGATTTGGGGTAAGATTTTTTCACAGCAAGATAAGCCACATACATAAGGAGAGCAGGAGCAATGGCCTTCTTCAAGGGAAACAGTAAAGTGTCGATAGTCTTTACAGATTGTTTAAGTGTTGCCAGGAAACTTTCCCTTATGAAAACAATGGCTTCCTTGCACACTGGGAATCTACCACATTTTGCGATGCAGGCATAGCTAGCTTTACATTTGCTTAAATTCATATTCACGACTTGACAAAATACCTGGGTCTGCAGACCTATTTTCCTTATCATGGGAATTGTGTTTCCTACTATCGAGCTGCACACCGAAGGCGCTGCCCAGGGAAGCCGATGCTTTCGGATAAGAAACTTCCATCACATTCACATGGCAGTTGGTAGGGCAGAAGTCACTGCTGTGCAGCGGGGACATCTTAGCTTTGGCCTGCTTAAAGGTGGGCCAGGCTCTGTTCTTCAGCACCCGAGAGAACTGCAAATTAAAGAAATGGGAACCAGTCGAGCTCACAGCAACGACTCAGACACCTCACGTGCATCCTCCCTAACAAGGCTAAAGGAAAATTGAGGCATGTCTATATGAACAAGGTAAGAATAGACTGTAATGTTGGAATGCACTTCAAACCCAAATCTTCCGATAAACCAAAGTATACGGGCAGCAACTGTATGTGTCTCAGCTGATGCTGGGAGGATGACTTAGGTGTTAGAGTGAACCTCAGTGACATGGAGCTTCTTAGCACTTGGTCCCGTGGGTCCCAGGAACTGAGAGAGCCAAATAGAAAGACTTGCTTAGAAGACACCTTAGAGCAGGAAGCAGAGTTTTGAAACTAGGCAAGACAATAAAACAGTATAGCTAGCTAGAGCTGGTCAAGGGTGGGAAATAAATGGGGTTATCGGGCTGGAGAGATGGCTCAGCGGTTAAGAGCACTGACTGCTCTTCCAGAGGTCCTGAGTTCCATTCCCAGCAACCACATGGTGGCTCACAACTGTCTGTAATGGGATCCAATGCCCTCTTCTGGTGTGTCTGAAGACAGCTACGCAGTATTTATATATAATAAATAAATTTGGAAAAAAATGGGGTTATCCTAAGTACCATCAGAAACCCACCCAAAGCAGGAATCTGTTGAGACCCAGCAACAAGTTGTAGAGGTATTGGCCCAGAGTGGCAGGATGGCTGGGCTTCCCATACATCCTGCCAGATGGCTGGGCTGTATAGGTGGGATCAGCCAGAAGTTAGTTGTGTATTCTGTTTTCATGCCATTGACAATAAAGTGCCACTCAAATGATGTGTGACTTCCAAGTATGACTACACTGCTACCCTAACCTCACAGAAGGTTTCCAATGGACCCCATATGTTCCTTCTGTGGTCTATGAGGCCAATATACTTAGTTCCACTAAGTATGCTTCCCCTTCTTCAAAGAACTCTGTCCCCTTGAGCCCTAAACTCCTTCTGTTGTGAACATAGTTCTACTCATATATTACCTACTCACTCTGGGATTTCTACAAAACATTTGGTATGTCTAGATTTTCTGATTCATTGCCAGACACTTTCTCTTCAGCATTTTTTGGGACCTAAAAAGTCATCAGGAGACTTCAGTGAATTCTAGGCCAGCTTCCATTTCCCTGGCTACAAATTATAAGGCACTTATAGCCTTCCACATAATTAGGAGTAATTTTTACTCTCACTCAGGCAGCAAGATAAAAACTCCATGGCGTAACAGTCTTGTATACAAGAAGCAGGCACCCATAGAGTCCAACTTAATTGTGGTTTCAAGAGCCGTGATATCCTCTGGCCTTGGTAAAAATACTCTATTACAGGACTGGATATGATGTTGAGCAAGTTAGTGTCTTATCTCTCAGAAGGTTCGGATTAAATAACCCTGTCTTCTTTCTAAAACCACAGCCATGATCCTACCTTCTCATGCTATAAGCTGATTGATAGTTTTGGCTTTGAAAAGAACAAGAATTAAGACTACCACTGCACTTTCTGACACTTTAAATTCAATGGTAATATAAAACACCATATTCCATAAGTATAAGCTCACTATCAGGGTGAAAGCCTCTCTTATATGTATATACAGATACATAACTATATAAACATGCATATGTATATATGTGGGTTAAACTATTTGTGAATTATTTCTAGATAAATAGCTCAGTCAAGCAGCACAGTAAGAATCAGAATGAAACTGGCCCAAAGTGGAGGATGTTATTAATGAGTCCTCCAAACTATATGACTGTATACACTGAAAAGAAACAAAGACCTTGAGAAAATCCAAATCTAGATCCTCATTTTAATAATAACTTTCCTGCCAAGACAGGTCCGGGATCTAAAAGAGGCTAGTTGCGAAAGTTCAATACCAAGTTCTTTCTACTCTCACTTGGAGATTAAAGTCTTAGCTGAGGCTGCATGGTACACATAGGCATAGCAGTAAATTGTGTTATGTCATGATAGCATCCAATTATCCATCCAGTCAGAAACAAAGAGGGAACTGTCTGTTTAGGCCCCAGAGCTAAACATTGGAGATACAACTCCTATCCTATGAAGTACACCCTGTTGCAGTAGAACAGGTAAACACTGTGGATACTGTTATACAGAACAACTACTAAGGTACAATCATATATACAGGCTTATGGAATGATACACATGGAGCAAACACATACTAGATCTACAAGGTGGGTGATCAGAGATGTTGTTAAAGTCTAGGAAGGTGATGGACGTGGTGATTAGGGGTTAGAGGTAGGAGTAGGTACTAGGGTGATTAGGGATGGTAGGTTTGGAGACCGTGAGGTAGAATCTCTGATTCATATCCCAACACAAATTTCTGACTCCATACCTGGAGAGAAATCGTAGCCCTTGGTTGGGATGTTCCTCAAATAATTCAAAAGTATCATGGAAGAAGCAACTCTGTTATGTCTATCTAGAGAAGCAAGAACCTCAGGAAATCTCCCATCCTGGAATGTCTCCCATCCTGGAATGTCTAGTATGAATTTGATGTATGTGTCAAATAGATGTATTAGAAGCACAAATCATGGTGTGGTTTAGATGAGAAGACCTGTGTGTTCAAATTTCTCAGCTTTATGCTTGGGATGGCAGTCCTGGGACCTTGGAGAAGGGTGGTCGAGTGAGAGGTCTTCAGGTTGAGCTGAAGAGCATGCTGGCATGTTATTCTGGGGAAAGATGAGATCTCTCTGTTTCTATGTCCCTGTCTTCCATGACACACTCTCTGTCTCAGTATGACAACACTGTTCATGTGACGACCCAGCAGGCAGGCCCTTCTCAGATGCTGACCAGATGTTACAGGACCTTCTCATTAGCCACCCAGTCCATGGTACATAGTCACAGCATCAGAACTTGGACTGAGGCAGATAACCTCAAGGGGAGGAACCAACAGGAGTATCTCTCCATCACAAGTCTACAGTGCTGGGTGGAAAAGTGTGTATCCAGACAGACATCCTCTGGACTCTGTAGTAACAACTTCCATAAAGAAAATCCTAAAAAATGTAGGTTCAGCTTATGAACCAACTGTGGTACATCCGTAAGAACATACTCTGTGACAGGTGTTAGAAAGCTCCAACCTGCCTAACATTGTAGCAATATTAAATAAAACACCTGTTGACTAGGAAAGGCAGATTAAAGTTCTTTCTCCCCAAGTGAAATCTGATAATTTTCAATGAATAGATACACTGGTCCGGGTGGGCTTTGAAGGACAAAAGGTTAGGCCTACTGTGGAATAGTGAAGCCTAAAGTCACTGCTAGCTTTATCCATTTATTGATGAATTAGAATCTGAGTCTTCAGGGCGTTGGTTCCAGGATATGGTAGGACTACTGAATATCAAAGATGTTTAAATCTCCTATATAAAGTGGCATAAGCACTTAGATATGACTCTGTTTTTTCCTCTTTACATTTACTATGTGGGTTCCAGGGATCAAAAGAAGTTAAAAGGTTTAACAGGTACTATTTTTTTCTATAGAAAAATCTCACTCTTTATGTAATTTTAAGACTGTCCCTCATTGCTTCTATAGTATTTATAACAATATAAATACTATATAAGAATATGTCATAAATAACTTTTAAATTTTTGTTATTTTATTTTTCAAAATGCTTTTGATCTTAGTTGGTTGACTCTGGATGTGGAAGCCCAGATGCAGAATGATAGAATTTACCTAATGGAAAGATGGCATAAGCCTGAGATAAAAGAGATACCAGACAGGGAACATTGCGAGGGGTGGTATGGGAGCTTTGCTGAAAACAGGTAAGGGCTGAGATGTTCATTAACCTCGAATGGAGAAGCCAGTAGACCCAGAGACTGAGATCACCTAGGGAGGCAGAATGAAAGGACAACAAGTGCTAAGCCCTGGTGACTGTCAATGGAAGGATCAGAAATAGAAGGAAATACAAGCTTTAAGTTCCAGAGAACTGATAAATGAGGGTTCAAGGTCAGCTGTGGCAGATTCTATTGAAGGATAATAAGGACAATAGTTCAATGGGCTTCAACTAAAATCTAGCTCTTTCTTTTACACAGCAGGAGTCTGAGTCCAGTTGGAGTGCAGAGGACAGTGACCTAAGGGCTGTGGGAAGCTCCTTCCAGGAAGGAGATGAGAGAAGAAATAGTGTGTAAAGTGGTGGCAAATGGTGCTGGTTCAACTGGAGGTCAGCATGTAGAAGAATGCAGATCGATCCATGCTTATCGCCTTGTACAAAGCTTAAGTCCAAGTGGATCAAGGACCTCCACATAAAATCAGATACACTCAAATTAATAGAAGAAAAAGTGGGGAAGAATCCCGAACACAGGGGCACTGGTGAAAATTTCCTGAACAAATGAACCATTGGCTTATGCTCTAAGATCAAGACTTGACAAATGGGATCTCATAAAACTGCAAAGCTTCTGTAAGGCAAAGGACACTGTTGTTAAGACAAAACGGCAACCAACAGACTGGAAAAAAAGGTCTTTATCAATTCTACAACTGATAGAGGGCTTATATCCAAACTATACAAAGAACTCAAGAAGTTAGACTGCAGGGAGACAAATAACCCTATTAAAAAATGGGGTTCAGAGCTAAACAAAGAATTCACAGCTGAGGAATGCCGAACGGCTGAGGAACACCTAAAGAAATGTTCAACATCTTTAGTCATAAGGGAAATGCAAATCAAAACAACCCTGAGATTTCACCTCACACCAGTGAGAATGGCTAAGATCAAAAGCTCAGGTGACAGCAAATGCTGGCGAGGATGTGGAGAAAGAGGAACACTCCTCCATTGTTGGTGGGATTGCAGACTGGTACAACCATTCTGGAAATCAGTCTGGAGGTTCCTCAGAAAATTGGACATTGAACTACCTGAGGACCCAGCTATACCTCTCTTGGGCATATACCCAAAAGATGTGCCAACAGATAACAAAGACACATGCTCCACTATGTTCATAGCAGCCTTATTTATAATAGCCAGAAGCTGGAAAGAACCCAGATGCCCTTCAACAGAGGAATGGATACAGAAAATGTGGTACATCTACACAATGGAATATTACTCAACTATCAAAAACAATGACTTTATGAAATTCATAGGCAAATGGAGTGAACTGGAAAATATCATCCTGAGTGAGGTAACCCAACCACAGAAAAACACACATGGTATGCACTCATTGATAAATGGATATTAGCCCAAATGCTTGAATTACCCTAGATGCACAGACACATGAAACTCAAGACGGATGATCAAAATGCGAATGCTTCACTCCTTCTTTAAAAGGGGAACAAGAATACCCTTGGCAGGGAATAGGGAGGCAAAAATTAAAACAGAGGCAGAAGGAACACCCATTCAGAGCCTGCCCCACATGTGGCCCATACATATACAGCCACCCAATTAGACAAGATGGATGAAGCAAAGAAAGGTAGGATGACAGGAACCTGATGTAGATCTCTCCTGAGAGACACAGCCAGAATACAGCAAATACAGAGGCGAATGCCAGCAGCAAACCACTGAACTGAGATCGGGACCCACGTTAAAGGAATCAGAGAAAGGACTGGAAGACCTTGAAGGGGCTCGAGTCCCCATATGAACAACAATGCCAAGCAACCAGAGCTTCTAGGACTAAGCCACTACCCAAAGACTATATACATGGACTGACCCTGGACTCTGACCTCATAGATAGCAATGAATAGCCTATTAAGAGCACCAGTGGAAGGGGAAGCCCTTGGTCCTGCTAAGACTGAACTCCCAGTGAACATGATTGTTGGGGGGCAGGCAGTAATGGGGGGAGGATGGGGAGGGGAACACCCATAGAGAAAGGGAGGGGGAGAGGTTAGGGGAATGTTGGCCCAGAAACGGGGAAAGGGAATAACAACCGAAATGTAAATAAGAAATACCCAAGTTAATAAAGATGAAAAAAAAAAAGTGGTGGCAACCAGCATCGAAAGGACACGTTGCTAAAGCAGGTGACAATGAAGGAATACTTGTGAACAGACGGGAGCAAACAGTTCTTGGACATGGAACTTCAGGTGTTCTATGCATTGGAAGCTAATACAAGTTTAAATTCAATAAAGACATTTAACCAAACGCCAGAGATAATACAAAAGTAAATTACTAACAGGCAGATATCTCTCATTTCAATTAAGCATAAAATGCTTTGCCATGGTTAGGAAGAAGATTTTGCAGTAGATTGTCCCCTTAGAAAAGAAGGGTGAAGAAATTTATACATAATTTCACCAAAGCCATGTGTCAGTTTGAGGATTACATATATGGAAAACATGAAGCAGAAGAAAACCTCAAAGTAAGCTTTCCAATTCTTGCAGTGCTATTTTTGTGCAAACAAGAACTACCTCTAGGAAGGCTATAAAGAACTCCAAACACTCACAATAAGACTCATAATTTCAACCACGACAGTGACTGTAGTTATTAGGACGGGTTCTCAGCAGAGTGTAAGAAAAGCGTGTCCCTAAAGCAAGGCATAGCTTCACACCTGATCCGATCGCAATTCTGCTACACAGAAAATAATTTCTGCTCAGGATTCACTCAGTTGTCCAGGGTATGGAAGCCTTATCTATCTCACACATGGGCAGAAACCCATCTCTTGGCTGGTGGGAAACCTATTACAATCTCAGGTCCCTGGCTATAAAAGCTATTGAAATTGATTGGTTCTTAGTTTTAAAATCTGAAATGTTTAGAATCAGAACAAAGTAAAGTTGGCCTAAGACTTTTAGCTTCTGTGAATCCATTTTATTATTATATATAAAAGTTTTAAAATTGAAATATATTTGATCATATTTGTCCTCCCTGAGTCCTTCCATACCATCTCCCCTTCTGTATTTGTCTAACTTTAAGTTCTTTTTCAAAAAACAAGAGCCCAATACAACAATAAAAGCTACCCTACACCAAGAAAATAAAATAGAACACCCAAATAGAATAAAACAAATAACAACAACAACAAAAAAAATCCACCAAAGTGTAATCAAAAAGAGGCACACACTGAGAAAATGGAGCTCATATGTTAGTTGGCTATTCCTAACATGATGTCTGGTCTGAAGTGGTTGATATGTTCAGTGTCACTCCATTGGGTAAATGGGCTTCCCTCTCCCTTCCCTTGTTAGCCTTCACCCTAGTGGCTGGGTCTTCATTCATTCATTCTTTTCTAATATAATAAAATGAAATATAAAAAGATAAACCAAAATTATTATATCAAAGTTGGACAGGATAAACATGCAGAAGGGAAAGAGCTCCAGAGAAGACGCAGAATCAGAGATGCACGAATTTGCACACTCAGGAATCCTATAACGACATGAAACTACAAGCCACAGTCATACATGCAGAAGACCTGGTATGGACCCGTGCAGTCCTGCACATTAGGTTTCAGTCTGTGAGCTCATATGGGCTTTGCTCAGTTGATTAGAGTAATGTTTTCCTTTTCCCTTTTCAAAGGGATTTCCTGAGCTCTGAGGGGAGGGATTTGAATGAGACATCCCATTTAGGGCTGAATGTTCTCTGTCTGTCTGTCTGTCTGTTTGTCTGTCTGTCTGTCTGTCTGTGTCTGCTGTCTGCCTCTCTCTTTCCCCTCCCCCGTGTGTGTGTGCGTGTGTGTGTGTTTGTGTATGTGTGTGTGTGTGTGTGTGTGTGTAACAGTGTAATATCTGGCTATTGGTCTCTTCATTCAATCCTATCTGCTTCAGGACAAAGTCTCACTGATGACAGCTAATAAGACACTGATCTATGAGCTCTAAGGGGTTCTAAGGAGATCTAGGAGTTTTTATTTCACAATAAGCATGTTTAAGCTTCATTTCGAAGAAAAAAACGTTGCTAATAATAGTTTCAAAATGAGTTTGTGGGACTCTGCACACAAAGGCTGTGGTTTCTGTTGACATAAACTTGATAGACACATTGCACTCATCCCCTTTAAACTACTAGAATTATCAACATCCCATTCCAACTGGAGGGGTTGTAGGCAATATTTGGGGCTAACCTTGCATCTTCCGAGGGTGATGACAATGAACCGAGCTTATACAGCCACCAGGCCTTGTGGCCTAGATGCTTCTTGATTAACAATAAATGTAACTGAGAGACCATTCAGTTATCTCCTCAGATACATGGTCTGAGGCAAGAGTTAACTCCTACAGGTAAAAGCAAGACAAGACTTGATGTGTATAGAGCTTCGAGACTCAGTGACACTATATAGTCTATAATTAAATGAGACACTTTTTATTATCTGTGATCACTGCCTGTTAAGCTGGCCATATCTACCTTAAAGTGTTATAGCACCCACGTTGCTTCTATATAAAGACAAATACTTTAAGCACAGAAACATGATGTTTCTGAGAATCTTCACCATTTGGCAGTATGTGCTTCTGAGCCCATTGCACTCGCACCTCTTACCTTACTATACAGCTAATTTTTTTTTGTAGAAAATGAGAAATGACAGAACCTTAATCCTCCATAACCAAGTCATCATATGCATTCATGTTGCTCCACAAACATAGTCAGGATTGATTTCTTCATCCTCCATCTCCTGAGCTTTTAGCCTTTCTAAGTCACTACCAACTTACATCTTCGCAGGGTGAAAAGACTAGCAACATTTCCACTTGGGCTATATAACCCAAGAACACTTTATATCACTGTCTTATTCTAAGCCAAACACTCTCTGGAAATATGTGATTTCATTCCTTTATGATTACAACTAACTAAAATCTCCCCTCCTAATCCAAGCTATAGTCCATCTTCCCCATCAATTAGTTCAGCCTCATGTCTATACTTGAACATTATTTCTCACCCTTGTCGCTCCCTGTCACTTTGTTGTTTGACAGTTGTTGTTATTGGAACAAGGTCTGACTATGTACCTGGCTAGCTTAGAATCCATTGTACAGATTAGGAGGCCTGTGCCTCCTGAGGGCTGAGATTAACAGTGTGCACTATCACACACTGTCTTAGGGTTTCTATTGCTACAACAAAATACTGTGACCAAAGAGCAAGTTGGGCTGGAAAGAGTTAATTTAGCTTATTCTTCAGGATCACATATCATCATTAGAGGAAGTCAGGACCAGGACTCAAGTAAGGCTGGAACCTGGAGGCAGGAACTAATGCAGAGGCCATGGAGAGATGCTCCTTACTGGCTTGCTTCACCTGGCTTCCTCAGCCTGCTTTCTTTCTTTTTTTAATTTTTTTCCATCTTTATTAACTTGGGTATTTCTTATTTACATTTAGATTGTTATTCTCTTTCCCAGTTTCTGGGCCAACATCCCCCTAACCCCTCCACCTCCCCTTCTATATGGATGTTCCCCTTCCCATCCTCCCATTACCGCCCTCCCCCCAACAATCACGTTCACTGGGGGTTCAGTCTTGGCAGGACCAAGGGCTTCCCCTTCCACTGGTGCTCTTACTAGGCTATTCATTGCTACCTATGAGGTCAGAGTCCAGGGTCAGTCCATGTATAGTCTTTGGATAGTGGCTTAGTTCCTGGAAGCTCTGGTTGGTTGGCATTGTTGTTCATATGAGGTCTCAAGCCCCTTCAAGCTCTTTCAGTCCTTTCTAAGATTCCTTCAACGGGGGTCCTGTTCTCAGTTCAGTGTTTTAATGATGGCATTTGCCTATGTATTTGCTGTATTCTGGCTGTGTCTCTCAGGAGAGATCTACATCCAGGTCCTGTTGGCCTGCACTTCTTTGCTTCATCCATCTTATCTAGTTTGGTGGCTGTATATGTATGGGCCACATGTGGGGCAGGCTCTGAATGGGTGTTCCTTCTGCCTCTGTTATAAACTTTGCTTCCCTATTCCCTGACAAGGGTATTCTTGTTCCCTTTTAAAGAAGGAATGAAGCATTTGCATTTTGGTCTTCCTTCTTGAGTTTCATGTGTTCTGTGCATTTAGGGTAATTTGAGCATTTGGGCTAATAGCCACTTATCAATGAGTGCATACCATGTGTGTTTTTCTGTGATTGGGTTACCTCACTCAGGATGATATTTTCCAGTTCCATCCATTTGCCTATGAATTTCATAACCCAGGACCACCCACCAAGCACTGCACCCTTTCCCATTGATCACTAATTGAGAAAATACCTTACAGTTGGACCTCAGGGAAGCATTTTCTCAACTGGGTTCCTCCCTCTATAAAAACTAACTTGTGTCTAGTTGAAACACAAAATCAGCCAATACACACACCTTGCCTTTCATGTATTTTTATAATAAGAGTTATGACTGTTGACTATCCAAACCAGTGATTTGTCTTTTGTAGAAATCCTATTGTTCTTATAGTATGAAGCACAGTTCCTAGTATATGCAGTGTATAAGATAACAGGACATAAAATGTAGGTAAGCAAATGAGAACAACTGTTAGAAAAGAATAAAAAGATAGAAAGTTTCTGATGTCAGTGCCTTTGCCAACTGGGCACTACTGGACAAGTTCCCTGACAACTCAGAACTTCAATTACTTTATCAATGAAACAGAGAATGTATATCCCACCTCACCAATTAGTAAGATATTATATATATATATATATATATATATATATATATATATATATATATATATAGTGAGCTGGAGAGATGGTGCAGGTATTAAGAGAGGATGGAAGTTCAGCTTCTTGTACCTGCATCAGTGGCTCACAACTCTCTGTAACTCAATGTTCTGGGGAACCTAATGATCTCTTCTGGCCTTTGCACTTACTCATGCACGTGGCACACATGCATACACACACACACACACACACACACACACACACACTGAAAAGCACATACAAAAGTAAAATACTTCTGTAAACTGTTTCACACATTGCTGGACGCATCTAATAGACAGAGAACACTGTGCTGCAGAGCTCCAGAGAGCGCAGCCAGATGTGAGCCGCCAGGGCCTTCCGCTATCTTGGAGAGGCTCCTAGCTGGTCAAAGTGGCATGGCTATGCTCACTCCATCTATTTTCATCTTTCTTTTTAATTAGGTGCTAAGTGTGAGAAAACAAAGGTCCTCAAGTAGCGTTTCCCTGTGCCTCTATTGGCAACATGTAGGACCATGCCAGTATCACCCTTTGCTTCCTGGCCCATCTTAGAAAAAAACTGCTTTCATTTTATTATGGAACATAGAGCCAATGACCTATGCACTGAAAATCTCTGCTACATAAAATAACCTGTTCTTTGTCACTAATTCTTTGCAGAGGCCTGTCTATGAGAACCCATGATACTTCTTGGTACTGCCTCTACAAAACCTGGTGTGACAACTGCTCAAAATGAACAGAATAAGTGACTTTGGGTACCCAGTCTCATCTGGTACATCTACAATGTAACTTCTATATCCTTGAGCCAAGGAATGTTGCAGAAACGAGGAAAGAAAGACTCTAAGAGCTAGGTAAACAGGAAATCTGCTGCTGCACAGTGTGTTGTAGACATGGCAGAGATAGATACACTCAACAATATGGCTGCTGAAACAATGTGGATGGGAGAACTTTCATTAATGAGTGCTACGGGCAATTAATGGTTGCAGACAGAAAAACGGTTATCTTCATGGACAAGCTCCATGACAGATTATCCAACCCTATAAAATCAGCCATCAACAAGTGTTCATATAAACATTGCCACATGGGCTCGGTAGTATACGCTCACACACACAGTGGAGGACGGAGGTTATGAACTTGAGATGGTGGAAGGGAAGCATGGGGGAAAAGTGAGGGACGTGAATGCTATAAATGCAGTATTCAAATGTGAAATCTGCAAAATTAAAAGAAAATGGTAGGAAAAATCTCCTTTAGAAAATGAGCCCAAGAAAGTCTATTGTACTGGATAGTTTGATGTCACTTGACACAGGTGAAGGTCATCTGAGAGAAGGGAATCTCATTTGAGAAACTGCTAACATAAGATCAGGCCTTATGTGCCACCCTGTAGGGCATTATATTAATTAGTGATTGATGGGGAAGGATAAAGACCATTCTAAGTGGTGTCATCCCTGATCTGGTGGTCCTGGGTTCCATAAGAAAGAACACTGTGCAAGCTGTGGGGAGCAAGCTAGTAAACTACACCCCTCCATGGCCTCTGTTTTAAGTCCTGCCTCCAGGTTCCTGCCCTGTTTGAGTTCCTGTCCTGACTGCCTTCCATGATGAACAGCCAAATAAACCTTTTCCTCCCAAAGTTGTTTCCGGTCATCATGTTACATCACAGCAATAATAACCTTAAATAGGACAGTCATGCACACATATACATACATATCTCACAGGGAATTTGATTAGAATATAGCAGATTACTTCACTTTTCATGAGGCGGAGGGCAAACATGGCACTCAATTTCAACAACTGTATAGGATCAGGGAATTTATTTTCATAGTTGTCTTTTTTTCCTTATTTACTTCCCCCCCATCTGTTGGTTAGTTTTTATTGCAAATAGATACTTTATGCAATATATCCTAATTACAATTTCCCCTCCCAATTGCTCCTAGATACCCAACAATACAAATTTATACCCTTTCTTTCTCTCTCTTTCTCTCCAATTATAATATAAATATGCATCTAAAAAGTAAAAGAAGATAATAGAAAAGAAAATAAGATAAAATCAAACAAACCAGAATAATGTGAAACAAAATAAACTAGCAAAAGGAGGAAAAGAGCCAAAGAGAAAGCACAGGAAACACATACAGGCACACAGAAATACACATTCATACACACAGAAATCCTATAAAATCACAACACTGGAAACCATAGTCTATGTGGAAAAGACCTTGAGGGAAAGAAAAACAAAAACAAAAACAAACAAAAACCCTACATAGCCTCAAGCATTTTCTTACTGCAACAGATAATTGACCAAGAAAATGATATAAATGTTAATATTTCAACGAATGAATCCAAACACATATTAAAGAAGATATTAAATTCTGATTAGAATGTGACTCAAAAGCAATAACTTCAGTAACAATTTTCACATAAATTTAGAATATTTACCCTCCCATAGCTGGATATTCTGTGGCACACATGCTCGACTCTCTCACTGCACATGCTGGTGAATTTACTCTGAAGGTCAGTGGCGATCACTTCATTCAAAGAATTGAGGCTGGTGCAGTTTTGGACAAAATGTTCATCACTTTTTGCTAGGGCTTCCAGAATCTGTACCAATAAACACACACAAAAGAAGAGAAAGGAAACTTCAAAAGTGAGCACATACATTTCCATGAAGCTTGCACTGTAGTTACCCGGGTTTGGTTTTATGAGGCACAGCCTGTAAACTGGTTGACTTGGCTGTTTGAGATCTCAGGTTTCACAGTCCCTGGACAATGAAAGCCTGCTCAGGGAGCCAACCGGACTTCAAAGACTCCCTGTTGGATCAATCAGCTCCCTCTGACGTAGGTGCACAGTTCTTGAACATCTACCTCACTCACTGTGACTCCTTCCCCCTCGATTTCATGGTAGATCAACAACAACAATAACAACAAAGCTAAGAGAAAGCATCAATAGCCTTCCTTACTGAGACAGGCCGCGGTGGACTGCCCACTGAATAATGAGAAGTGTTCACAAGGCTTCACCTAGCATTGTAAATTCATTTTTGCTTACAGATCTTTAACTTATGCATTATGGCTTGTTATTTTCTTTTTTAATATTTAAATATTTATTTATTTGTTTATTCATTTAATATCTACGAGTGCTCTGTCTTCAGACACACCAGAAGAGGGAATCAGATCCCGTTACAGATGGTTGTGAGCCACCATGTGGGTGCTAGGAACTGAACTCAGGACTTCTTGAAGAGTATTCAGTGTTCTTCACCACTGAGCCATCTCTCCAGCCCTATGATTTTTTAAATTAACTTTCTGTATGTGAGAAGGTGTGTTCCGATGTCTCGACGTGCTCCTGCTGCTTTGCCTTCACCTCTGTTTTGTTTTTCTTACTTTGTCTTTTTCTAATATTATTATTATTACTATTATTATTAATGCTGGTTTTTATTCTAATAAGAGAAAGAGAGAGAGAGGAAGAAAGGAAGGAAGGAAGGAAGGAAGGAAGGAAGGAAGGGTGTAGATTTGGGTGAGTGGAGAAATAAAGAAGATCTGGGAGAAGATGAGGGAGGGCGAACTATAAACAACATATATTGTGTGAAAGAAATCTATGTTAAATAATAAAAAAGAATAAAGAAAGTTCACATTAGCCTTTTAGGAATAGGAATAAAAGAAAAGTATCTTGATTCGTATACACTGAACTTTATTCGGTGCCTGAGCTCTGGCTGAAAAAAGTTCTAGATAAAACCATCCAAAGAACATTTTCTTTTCTTTCTTTTTTTTTTTTTTTCCGGAGCTGGGGACCAAACCCAGGGCCTTGCGCTCGCTAGGCAAGTGCTCTAACACTGAGCTAAATCCCCAACCCCCAAAGAACATTTTCAATGAGCAATCATTTGTGTGTGGCAGTCGAGTTAAGGCTCTGTGTATGTGCACATATATGTGCATGAACATCTCCCTGTACCTTGGCTCACTGAGATTTTCTGATGAAGCGAAATTTCCCAACCACTCTAAGTGTGAGATGCAGTGCTGCTCTGTTCATCTCTTTCAGCTCTGCTTCTCACAGTCAGTGGACTGTGGACTACAGGTTCATTCACTCACAGGTCTGTAGACTACAGGTTCATTCGCTCACAGGTCTGTGGACTACAGGCTCATTCACTCACAGGTGTGTGGACTACAGGCTCATTCACTCACAGGTCTGTGGACTACAGGCTCATTCACTCACAGGTGTGTGGACTACAGGCTCATTCACTCACAGGTCTGTGGACTACAGGTTCATTCGCTCACAGGTCTGTGGACTACAGGCTCATTCATTCACAGGTCTGTGGACTACAGGCTCATTCACTCACAGGTCTGTGGACTACAGGCTCATTCACTCACAGGTGTGTGGACTACAGGCTCATTCACTCACAGGTCTGTGGACTACAGGCTCATTCACTCACAGGTCTGTGGACTACAGGCTCATTCACTCACAGGTCTGTGGACTAGAGGTTCATTCACTCACTGGTCTGTGGACTATAGGTTCATTCTCTCACAGGTCTGTGGACTACAGGCTCATTCACTCACAGGTCTGTGGACTACAGGTTCATTCGCTCACAGGTCTGGAAATAGCAGTGTGGGCTTCACCATCAGCAATGTGTGCTCCTGGTTTTCTGTCTTAACACTGAGTCATCATACTAACTCATACTGTCACACACATAGAATAGTCCATGTGATTTTGCAGGGTGGAAATAACTAAAGAGTGAAGTAACATAATTGTTTTCACCATCTGGTCCTAAGATCTTATATGGGTACTATTTAATAAGACAATATTTTTCAGAAAGGATTGAATTTTGAAAATATACAAGATGCCTATAATGGTATAACATCAGAATGTGTCCTTTAATTAACATTGAGAAGATCAAAACACAATTATTTTAAAATACCTCCTTTGGATCACTACATTAATTTTCCAACTTATATTTTTTAAATGAATGATATATGTAGCATTTTGACTATATGTATTTGAAACAATAATTAAACAAATAAAGGTAAAGAAACTATCTCTTCAACTTACAGAGTCAAAGTTCTCACAGGATGATAAAAAGTCAACTGGAATACTAAAGCCAGATGTGAAGACGGCACATTTGGATTTATTAGATAAAACAGGAGTTTGACCTATTTTATAATGTATGCCATTCCATTCAGATTTAAAGATCTTTCCCCTTCCTCTACCTTGCTTTCACCTAAGGATCATCTGAGATGATCATTCACAAACAACAATCAGACATTTTGGGTCTATTTACAAACTGGTTTCTAAGTTCTTAACATTTTGGCAATTAAGGAATTTGAATTTTTTATTTCATGACATGAATAATGTACATTCAAAAACCCATTATGACGATTATCTGACGTCCGTTCTTTAGGCCCAGCTAGAAGTGTAGCAACAGTAACAGATACAGCAAAGTCTTTACCTCATCAGCTAAGCCTTGCCTGCGTGGGAGGCTCACCTAACACTCAGCTCCTAGGATGGTTAACAGGAATCTGGTGCACAGCAAATAATGGGACTTAACTGGGTGATCTGCTACAGTACACACCGTCATTCCTTATGAGAAAGTGGGGGTGGTTCTGAAATTTAGGTAGAAGAATCTTAATGTCCCAGAGTCACTCATACCTTGGCAGTTAGGCTGAAGAACCCTTTGGGCTCCACCATCTTCTCCACCACATTGCACTTTGTGCCAGCCGTGCTGTCATACTCGTACACAACCCCGTACTCGAGGTGGACATTGTCCACCGTCAGACTCACATGCTCCTTCTTGCCGTCGATAATGGCCAAGGTGTTGAACTTGTCCATGACATCTGGAATACAATTTTGGTGAAGACAATCCACATTCCTTCCTCCTCATCAAGCAATTTTGAGTCTCTGACTATTTAAATATTTTTATTTTGTTCTATTTTTGACATTGTGTCTTACTATGTAGCCTTGGCTCACCTACAACTCAAGGTTGACCTTGAATCCATAGAGATCCACCTGGCTCTGTCTCCCAAGTGCTGGGGCTAAAGACATGTATCTCTGTGCTCCAAGAGTCTCTGAATATTTTTAAGAATTTTAAAGGCTATCTAAGATAGATATTATAAATGGTATATCTATTTCTGCTAATGCTTTAAAAAAACAAAAATAATTTTAAGAAAAATAAATATTTGACAGACTCAAACGTTGTCATTTTAACATAAAAGGTCTGGTTGATATGTCATTTTGATCAGTGAACTATGTATATACTGACTTCCACCAAGTAAACACTATAGAGAGAACTGCATATTTTAATTAAAGTGGATGTGAGGGGCTTAAGTGAAGGCTTATCAAAGAGAACTTTTTACTCCTGCAGAGAACCTAGGTTCAATTTGCACTATCCATATGATAGCTCATAACCATTTGAGAACCCTCTTATGGCCTCCATGGGCCCAAGCCATATACTTGGTACACATTCATACACATGCAGAAGGACATTTGCCCACACAAAATAAAAAATAAGCAAAAAAGTTATATGTGGATTAAAGTCAAAGACTCTAAAATGGGCTGCCGTCACGGAGAGCTCGTAGGCAGCACCCCACGAGCGAACTTGTACCTCGGGACCACAGGTAAGACCAACTTTTCTGCTGCAAGAGACCTGCCTGGTGAACTCAGGACACACAGAGACAAATTTCCCCTAGGACCGGGCACTTCCTGTGTTTACCGGGAGTCCCAAACTTGCGGATCCCAGCCCGCAGCAGCTCTCTGCTCCCAAACCCCGAGGGAGAGAGATCTCACGCCCTGGTCAGGTGGGCACTCCTGAGGCTGCAGATCGGAAGAGACCACCAACACTGCCCACCCCTGCCCACATCCCTGGCTCAAGAGAAAACTGTATAAGGCCTCTGGGTTCCCGTAGAGGAGGGCCCAAGAGCAGCAGGACCGCTGCGTCTGAGGCACCACCAGAACCTGAAGGGATCTACCGGATAAACAGTTCTCTGCACCCAAATCCCGTGGGAGGGAGAGCTAAGCCCTCAGAGAGGCAGACACACCTGGAAAACCAGAAGAGACTGCACTCTGCACACATTACTGATTCCAGAGGAAAACACCAAATGCCATCTGGACCCTGGTGAACGGAAGCTCCCTAAAAGGGCAGCGCAGATCTTCCTGGTTGCAGCCGCCCCAGAGAGCTAATAAGCAATACCACAGGAGCAAACTTGAGCCTCGGGACCACAGGTAAGACCAACTTTTCTGCTGCAAGTGACCTGCCTGGTGAACTCAAGACACAGGCACACAGGAACAGCTGAAGACCTGTAGAGAGGAAAAACTACACGCCCGGAAGAGGACACTCTGTCCCCATAACTGGCTGAAAGAAAACAGGAAAACAGGTCTACAGCACTCCTGACACACAGGCTTATAGGACAGTCTATCAACTGTCAGAAATACCAGAACAAAGTAACACTAGAGGTAATCTGATGGCGAGAGGCAAGAGCAGGAACCCAAGCAACAGAAACCAAGGCTACATCGCATCATCTGAGCCCAATTCTCCCACCAAAAAAAACACAGAATATCCAAACACACCAGAAAAGCAAGAACTACTTTCAAAATCATATTTGATCAGGATGCTGGAGGACTTCAAGAAAGACGTGAAGAACTCCCTTAGAGAAACACAGGAAAACATTAATAAACAAGTAGAAGCCTACAGAGAGGAATCGCAAAAATCCCTGAAAGAATTCTAGGGAAACATAAATAAAAAAGTAGAAGCCCATAGAGAGGAGACACAAAAATCCCTGAAAGAATTCCAGGAAAACACATTCAAACAGTTGAAGGAATTAAAAATGGAAATAGAAGCAATCAAGAAAGAACACATGGAAACAACCCTGGATATAGAAAACCAAAAGAAGAGACAAGGAGCTGTAGATACGAGCTTCACCAACAGAATACAAGAGATGGAAGACAGAATCTCAGGAGCAGAAGACTCCATAGAAAACATTGACTCAACTGTCAAAGATAATGTAAAGCTGAAAAAGCTACTGGTCCAAAACATACAGGAAATCCAGGACTCAATGAGAAGATCAAACCTAAGGATAATAGGTATAAAAGAGAGTGAAGACTCCCAGCTCAAAGGACCAGTAAAGATCTTCAACAAAACCATAGAAGAAAACTTCCCTAACCTAAAAAAAGAGATACCCATAGGCATACAAGAAGCCTACAGAACTCCAAATAGATTGGACCAGAAAAGAAACACCTCCCATCACAAAATAGTCAAAACACCAAACGCACAAAATAAAGAAAGAATATTAAAAGCAGTAAGGGAAAAAGGTCAAGTAACATATAAAGGCAGACCTATCAGAATCACACCAGACTTCTCGCCAGAAACTATGAAGGCCAGAAGATCCTGGACTGATGTCATACAGACCCTAAGAGAACACAAATGCCAGCCGAGCTTACTGTATCCTGCAAAACTCTCAATTAACATAGATGGAGAAACCAAGATATTCCATGACAAAACCAAATTTACACAATATCTTTCTACAAATCCAGCACTACAAAGGATAATAAATGGTAAAGCCCAACATAAGGAGGCAAGCTATACCCTAGAAGAAGCAAGAAACTAATCGTCTTGGCAACAAAACAAAGAGAATGAAAGCACACAAACATAACCTCACATCCAAATATGAACATAACAGGAAGCAATAATCACTATTCCTTAATGTCTCTCAACATCAATGGCCTCAACTCACCAATAAAAAGAAATAGATTAACAAACTGGATATGCAACGAGGACCCTGCATTCTGCTGCCTACCGGAAACACACCTCAGAGACAAAGACAGACACTACCTCAGAGTGAAAGGCTGGGAAACAACTTTCCAAGCAAATGGTAGGAAGAAGCAAGCTGGAGTAGCCATTCTAATATCAAATGAAGTAAATTTTCAACTAAAAGTCATGAAAAAAGATAAGGAAGGACACTTCATATTCATCAAAGGAAAAATCCACCAAGATGAACTCTCAATCCTAAATATCTATGCCCCAAATACAAGGGCACCTACATACGCAAAAGAAACCTTACTAAAGCTCAAAACACACATTGCACCTCACACAATAATAGTAGGAGATTTCAACACCCCACTCTCATCAATGGACAGATCATGGAAACAGAAATTAAACAGAGACGTAGACAGATTAAGAGGAAGTCATGAGTCAAATGGACTTAACAGATATTTATAGAACATTCTATCCTAAAGCAAAAGAATATACCTTCTTCTCATCTCCTCATGGTACTTAGTACAAAATTGACCATATAATTGGTCAAAAAACGGGCCTCTACAGGTACAGAAAGATAGAAATAATCCCATGCGTGCTATCGGACCACCACGGCCTAAAACTGGTCTTCAATAACAATAAGGGAAGAATGCCCACATATACGTGGAAAATGAACAATGCTCTACTCAATGATAACCTGGTCAAGGAAGAAATAAAGAAAAAATTAAAGACTTTTTAGAATTTAATGAAAATGAAGGTACAACATACCCAAACTTATGGGACACAATGAAAGCTGTGCTAAGAGGAAAACTCATACCGCTGAGTGCCTGCAGAAAGAAACAGGAGAGAGCATATGTCAGCAGCTTGACAGCACACCTAAAAGCTCTAGAACAAAAAGAAGCAAATACACCCAGGAGGAGTAGAAGGCAGGAAATAATCAAACTCAGAGCTGAAATCAACCAAGTAGAAACAATAAGGACCATAGAAAGAATCAACAGAACCAAAAGTTGGTTCTTTGAGAAAATCAACAAGATAGATAAACGCTTAGCCAGACCAACGAGAGGACCCAGAGAGTGTGTCCAAATTAACAAAATCAGAAATGAAAAGGGAGACATAACTACAGATTCAGAGGAAATTCAAAAAATCATCAGATCTTACTATAAAAGCCTATATTCAACAAAACTTGAAAATCTGCAGGAAATGGACAATTTCCTAGACAGATACCAGGTACCGAAGTTAAATCAGGAACAGATAAACCAGTTAAACAACCCCATGACTCCTAAGGAAATAGAAGCAGTCATTAAAGGTCTCCCAACCAAAAAGAGCCCAGGTCCAGACGGATTTAGTGCAGAATTCTATCAGACCTTCATAGAAGACCTCATACCAATATTATCCAAACTATTCCACAAAATTGAAACAGATGGAGCACTACCAAATTCCTTCTATGAAGCCACAATTACTCTTATACCTAAACCACACAAAGAGCCAACAACGAAAGAGAACTTCAGACCAATTTCCCTTATGAATATCGACGCAAAAGTACTCAATAAAATTCTGGCAAACCCAATCCAAGAGCACATCAAAACAATCATCCACCATGATCAAGTAGGCTTCATCCCAGGCATGCAGGGATGGTTTAATATACGGAAAACCATCAACGTGATCCATTATATAAACAAACTGAAAGAACAAAACCACATGATCATTTCACTAGATGCTGAGAAAGCATTTGACAAAATTCAACACCCCTTCATGATAAAAGTCCTGGAAAGAATAGGAATTCAAGGCCCATAACTAAACATAGTAAAAGCCATATACAGCAAACCAGTTGCTAACATTAAACTAAATGGAGAGAAACTTGAAGCAATCCCACTAAAATCAGGGACTAGACAAGGCTGCCCACTCTCTCCCTACTTATTCAATATAGTTCTTGAAGTTCTAGCCAGAGCAATCAGACAACAAAAGGAGGTCAAGGGGATACAGATCAGAAAAGAAGAAGTCAAAATATCACTATTTGCAGATGATATGATAGTATATTTAAGTGATCCCAAAAGTTCCACCAGAGAACTACTAAAGCTGATAAACAACTTCAGCAAAGTGGCTGGGTATAAAATTAACTCATATAAATCAGTAGCCTTCCTCTACACAAAAGAGAAACAAGCCGAGAAAGAAATTAGGGAAACGACACCTTTCATAATAGACCCAAATAATATAAAGTACCTCGGTGTGACTTTAACCAAGCAAGTAAAAGATCTGTACAATAAGAACTACAAGACACTGAAGAAGGAAATTGAAGAAGACCTCAGAAGATGGAAAGATCTCCCATGCTCATGAATTGGCAGGATTAATATAGTAAAAATGGCCATTTTACCAAAAGCGATCTACAGATTCAATGCAATCCCCATCAAAATACCAATCCAATTCTTCAAAGAGTTAGACAGAACAATTTGCAAATTCATCTGGAAAACAAAAAACCCAGGATAGCTAAAACTATCCTCAACAATAAAAGGACTTCAGGGGGAATCACTATCCCTCAACACTATCCCTATGAACTCAAGCAGTATTACAGAGCAATAGTGATAAAAACTGCATGGTATTGGTACAGAGACAGACAGATAGACCAATGGAATAGAATTGAAGACCCAGAAATGAACCCACACACCTATGGTCAATTGATTTTTGACAAAGGAGCCAAAACCATTCAATGGAAAAAAGATAGCATTTTTAGCAAATGGTGCTGGTTCAAGTGAAGGTCAACATGTAGAAGAATGCAGATCGATCCATGCTTATCACCCTGTACAAAGCTTAAGTCCAGGTGGATCAAGGACCCCCACATCAAACCAGATACATTCAAACTAATGGAAGAAAAACTAGGGAAGCATCTGGAACACATGGGCACTGGAAAAAATTTCTTGAACAAAACACCAATGGCTTATGCTCTAAGATCAAGAATCGACAAATGGGATCTCATAAAACTGCAAAGCTTCTGTAAGGCAAAGGACACTGTGGTTAGGACAAAACGGCAACCAACAGATTGGGAAAAGATCTTTACCAATCCTACAACAGATAGAGGCCTTATATCCAAAATATACAAAGAACTCAAGAAGTTAGACTGCAGGGAGACAAATAACCCTATTAAAAAATGGGGTTCAGAGCTAAACAAAGAATTCACAGCTGAGGAATGCCGAATGGCTGAGAAACACCTAAAGAAATGTTCAACATCTTTAGTCATAAGGGAAATGCAAATCAAAACAACCCTGAGATTTCACCTCACACCAGTGAGAATGGATAAGATCAAAAACTCAGGGGACAGCAAATGACGGTGAGGATGCGGAGAAAGAGGAACACTCCTCCATTGTTGGTGGGATTGCAGACTGGTACAACCATTCTGGAAATCAGTCTGGAGGTTCCTCAGAAAATTGGACATTGAACTGCCTGAGGATCCAGCTATACCTCTCTTGGGCATATACCCAAAAGATGCCCCAAGATATAAAAAAGACACGTGCTCCACTATGTTCATCGCAGCCTTATTTATAATAGCCAGAAGCTTGAAAGAACCCAGATGCCCTTCAACAGAGGAATGGATACAGAAAATGTGGTACATCTACACAACGGAATATTACTCAGCTATCAAAAACAACGAGTTTATGAAATTCGTAGGCAAATGGATTGTACTGGAAAATGTCATCCTGACTGAGGTGACCCAATCACAGAAAAACACACATGGTATGCACTCATTGATAAGTGGCTATTAGCCTAAATGCTTGAATTACCCTAGATTCCTAGAACAAATGAAACTCAAGACAGATGATCAAAATGTGAATGCTTCACTCCTTCTTTAAAAGGGGAACAAGAATACCCTTGGCAGGGAATAGAGAGGCAAAGATTAAAACAGAGACTGAAGGAACATCCATTCAGAACCTGCCCCACATGTGGCCCATACATATACAGCCACCCAATTAGACAAGATGGATGAAGCAAAGAAGTGCAGGCCGACAGGAGCCGGATGTAGATCGCTCCTGAGAGACACAGCCAGAATACAGCAAACACAGAGGCGAATGCCAGCAGCAAACCACTGAACTGAGAATAGGACCCCCGTTGAAGGAATCAGAGAAAGAACTGGAAGAGCTTGAAGGGGCTCGAGACCCCATATGTACAACAATGCCAAGCAACCAGAGCTTCCAGGGACTAAGCCACTACCTAAAGACTATACATGGACTGACCCTGGACTCTGACCTCATAAGTAGCAATGAATATCCTAGTAAGAGCACCAGTGGAAGGGGAAGCCCTGGGTCCTGCTAAGATTGAACCCCCAGTGAACTAGACTGTTGGGGGGAGGGCGGCAATGGGGGGAGGATTGGGAGGGGAACACCCATAATGAAGGGGAAGGGGGAGGGAGATGTTTGCCCAGAAACCGGGAAAGGGAATAACACTCGAAATGTATATAAGAAATACTCAAGTTAATAAAAAAAAAAGAAAAAAGGAAAAACATTCTAAAATGGCCTCAAACATGGGATGAAAATATGCTCCAAGAATCAAATAACTCCAAAAAAATCACAAAACAGCTCAGATTTCTAAGGCAGAAAGGAGATGCTATATCATTTTTGTTTTCAGATGCGTGAAGTTTCCCAGACAGCATCTTGGAGAGAGAATTCATGGAAGAAGTCCATCATTGTTCACTAGGCTAAAATTTTCATCTAAAACTTTCAACTATACTCTTTTTAGCATACATTCAAAAGCTAAGGAGTAAATGCCTATAATTTCATAAAAGAAACTAGTATGTGGCCTAATAGTAGATACATACTTGGTAGGAGAAAATAGTTACTTATAACACAAAGTTCACTAAGTCCTATAAGGAAACACACACACACACACACACACACACACACACACACACACACACACACACACGGGAGAGGGGGTAGGGGCTAATGTAGAATACCATTATTTATTATAAAGTAAATAAATCTCCATTTCAATTTCGAACTGTCATATCAACCAATCAAACTTTTGATGTGAACTAGTGCCAACTTATTCCACATGTAGAATAAAAGCCTCAGGACCTAATCCTATTGTGAGCAATAGCATTATATCTTATCATAACAACAGTACTGTTCTAATAAGGTTGAGATAATTCATATAGTACACGTTTTAGATTATGCTAAACATCCTTCAATGGATGAAGAGAAAACCCCTCATGATCAGTGCATACAGATGTCACACAATAAGAGCAAACACAGGTGGTCTGTGACCCTTATTCCCACTAAAGAACATCCTTATAATTGAGAGTTGGGAGAATGGCTCAGTTGGTTGAGTGCTTTCCTCTAGAGCAGGAGCGACCTGAGCTGGATCCCCAGAATCCATAAAAATATGCTGGGTAGAGTTGCACGCATTTGCAATCTCAGCTGAGAAGACAGAAACAGAACCACAGGTCTCTTTGTCCGGCCAACTCAGCCTGATAATTAACCTCAAGAACAATGAGGGACACCGTCTCAATGGATGTGAATGGAGTTCCTGACGATCACACCCAAGATTGCTCTCCACATTCCCCATGCACACCTATGCACTCACACTCACAAGTCCATGCATCGGCACATGCACAAATACCAAATAAGTGAATAAATAAATAAATAAATAAATAAATAAATAAATAGATCCTTTGAATCATCTTGAGTCTGAGTAGTAAGCACAATAGGAAGGCCATACCCCATTTATGTCATGGCAGAGCCAAAGATGGCTTTTATGCTTGCCAGTCAAGTGTTCTACATACCAAGCTATAGCTCTTTTGTTATTCACAATGATATTTTGAAACCAATTGTGAATTGTGGTTAAACATATGAGATAATCCCTAAGATTACTGCAAAATGAGACCCAGGGGATCAATCATATAATTCTTAGCTACAAGTTCAGCTTCCACTCTCTTCTGGATGGGGGGAGGAATAGAAGTTAATTTTAATCACCAACAACCAATAAGTCAACCATATTACATCACAAGACCTCCCCGAAAATACTTACAGTGGTAGAGTCTAAGAGTTTCCAAGGCAGTAAATATATTCATATGCCAGAAGTCAGGGATACCTCAACTCAATGGGGCAGTGTGTTGTACCCCAACTGCCCACCACATTATCTGGCTGCTCAATCAGTGAGACTAAAGAAATTATCCTTCTAGATTTTGAGAATCACTCTACCAAAATATTACATGAAAGAGAAGAGTGCAGAAATCCACTGATGGTAGTACCACTTGGTCTGAAATCAAGGTAGAAACATCTGAAATGGGCATTGACAGAATAGGCATGATGTGGGGCTAACAGTGTGTGCTAACTCCCTGGAAACACAAAAACAGAGATGTAGACATCAGTGCTCTCTGAAGAAGGACAGATATTTACACAGATGATATGTGAAGTGTTGGCCCGAGAATAATTTCCCAACTATTTATTTGGAGGAAATTCATGGTGTAATAAAAGTATCCAGAGATTCCCACCAATAAATATGTTGGAAGGACCCAACAAAAATGTAAGTGAATACAAGGACTTCTGTAGAAATGCTCTGAAAAAAAAAATCAGTCACGGCATTTGACAAGTGCAGGCACAAATACAATAGCCTCAGCTGCCAAAGGTAAAGAAAGCCGCTGAACACAGTTCAAAGAAGGACTACTCCACTGAGAAAAAGGAACAGAAAAAGAAGCAAGAGCCTTACCAAAAGATATACGAGTGTGTATGTGTATATGTGTGAGTATGTTTGTGTGTATGTGTGTATGCGCATGTGTGTACGTGTGAGTGTGAATGTGTGCATGTGTATGTGTGGCACATGCATACGTACTTACCTCTTTTTGTCGAGGTGTGGATATAATAAATATTATTTGAGTCAGGGGTCTATTTTTAAAGAATATTTTATAGACTATCTCAAACCTAGGGCTTCTTATATGTGCCTGACTATATGAAGCAGATCTTATGAAAATGAGGACCTGATCCATGAGACCCGGGGTGGAAGTAGAGAGTCAGCATTTCTACCTAGCTTTCAGGGAAGCTTACTATAGATGAGCCATATAGGAACAATAACATCTAAATGACATTCATCTCCAAGAAGGAAATTCTAGTTTGGATTCCCTGCCCCCAGCCCACCTCTCCATGACTTAACTCACATACCAGACCCTTGACCTGAACAAGTTTAATTTCTTCTTCCCGAATGACGGTAACAGGTAACTGGTGAGACTTTCTGTTTTGATGATTAAATGAGAAAGTCTAGGGAAACACTGAAAGGATCCTACTACAGAGCGGGATGCACGCATGTAGTCCCATCCTTTAGGGCACAAAGGCAAGAAGATTATCACATATTCTGGACCAGTCTGGGTCATATAGTAGATGAAACCTGCCTCCAAGAAAAATAAAAATAAAGAACCTACAAAATAGAATATGGTGTCACATGTCAACCCTATCTCAACTATATAAGTTGAGATATAGAATGAAATGACATATAAATGTGATAACAAGTTACGGCTCAAAAATATAAGACCTCAGTACTTGGGAACAGGCACGGGCTCTCTGGAAAAGAATGGCATATGCACATGAAGAAATAAAAAGGTACCTACCTTCTACTTTGCAGTCAAAAACATCCCCAGCCTCGTCTCCAGGGGGCTTTGAGTGGGACTTCTGAATGTCTTCCTGAGCACTTTCAAGACTATCATAGACCCACTGTATGGAATCTTGCTGGAGGGAAGGGATGGGAAGGGAGAAACCTCAGAGGTACTGCATAGGTGCAAGATTATGTATTAGTTTCATAACCACTAATAACATACTAATGGGCATCAATGTCAGAAAGAAGCGTAAGCATCATGCTTGTTTACTTTTCTGGTTTAACAGTAATAAAATTTCCAGAAGAAATAAAATATCAGAAAGGACAGCCAATGGCAATTTAACACTTCAACTTTTTCTATCTTAAATCATCTTCAGGAGATGTGTTCTACATACTTACACTAAAGACTACTCTTTCAAATAGGATGCAGTTCTAAAATGTCTTATTCAACTGCCTCAAGTATATCTTTAGTGAAGTTATAAATTATACCTTTAAATATGCAAATGCTAATGGGCAATCATTTGCTGCACCAATTACCTACAATTATACATACCATTTTAAGGTCCTAACAGACACATAGATTTCAATATATTAATGGTATTTATGAATCAAACCAAGCTGAAAACTGGAAGAACATCTTTCACTGTACTGAATTTCCACGTCATGTAACATCCTTTCATGTAAGACATAACTCACCCTGTATTTTAATTGGAACAGCAGTTCAATCCTTATTTAGAGAAAAAAAGACAGATGGGATGATCTCCAAATAAACGCTTCAAGGGTTACATGACTTTAAGGTTTACAAATAAGGTAATAAATCAAATTGAACTGAATTATTTAAGCGTGATATAATGCACAGCACCCATTTTTATCTGAATCAACTCCACAACTGTGTCTAGCTAGTGTGTTGCTATAAATCACTAAAATGAGAGCTAGCTTTGTGGATGTGATAGAACTCAGGAGTAGGGACATGCTTAACATTCCTGAGGGTGTAGACTCAGTCTCCAGCACCACACACATAAAACCATGCCAGTTGGCCATTCTCAATGAACCACTATGGGTACACAGTATCCTAGCATTCGTTTAGGTCCTTCTCACCCTGATCCTGCCTTAGCTCTATGACTCGATTTGCCCAGCGGTTTAGTAGTAGCTAGAATCATCTAGGAGGAAGGTTTATAGGAGGTAACATTCCCTTCCTAATATTTTGGTACTATGTACAAAGAAAAATCCTGTAAGAGCTCAGGGGTACAGCTGGGCACAGACATCTCAGTGCCAAAAAGAAGAGATCCAGGTCCCTATGTGGGTCCCCATGAAGTCAGGTATACCAGCAGTTTCAGAAGAACCACCTATAGACAGCTCAGAGGAAGACAGTGTTTCCCTATGTTACCTGGTTTGGAGTCCCCTATAACATGTCAAAGGGTACCTGTCAGGGCATGGTACTCAGTGCATTCATTGTTTCTTTTAATGATTTCTTGATCATGACTTCTCCAAGGAGAGAGGTGGGGAAATGGAAAAGAACCAAAACTCAGGTGGATCAGTTGGTTTACTTAGTAAAATCCTGATAGAAGAAGGAGAAGAAGGAGTCTTCTGATTATTTCAGAAGACTCTCAAGGTGGAGGTCACATTCACTTGTACAATTCAACAGATAGTTACTGATCCAGAGTTATGCATATAACTTCTGATTTTCTATTTCAGTTCTGACCCTATTAGTAAGTAAGCAGTAAATCTCAGCTCTACCTCTGTGGAGTTAGTGTTTTACATACTGTCAGCCCTAGTTTCAAAAAAATAGCCATATATCCTCCCAGTTTGTACCGTCAGATCTCAAAAGCAAGAGGATTTCATCACACAGAGTAAGGAAAACACATGGCCCTCCCCTTAAAGGTTCCTGATGCTTCCAGTTGGATAACCTGAGACTCCACTCAACCAGGCCAATATTCATTTTTTTCCAGATAACAATAGAATTTGATTATATTAGGATCCAACTTCATTTTCTGATAGTATTTAACAAATCAAAGGATAGCACCTAAAAATTTAAATACAGGCCACGTATATTCTGGTATTTTCTTTTAAAGCTAAATCCATTTACCCAATAACTATATCTAAAAATTAATTCTATAAAGTCTAGACTTTCTCATAGATTTGTTACAAAGAGTACATTTATATACTCTTGATCACTATATATTCTAAAGTATCTCATTCTAAGAAATCTACATTTCATAGCTGTAGATCTAATATTGATAAACCCTTATGAATAAAAGAGACTGAGGGAGGAGCTTGTCTTGTTTGCATGTGGCCCTGGGTTCAACACCTAGGACCAATTGGATTTGAAAGAGAAAGAGGGAAAGAAGAAGAAAGGTGCCTCAGAATATGTTTTGAATAAGTGATAAGACCAAAAGAATAAAATGTAATGACAAAATACAACTATTTCAACACAGCCAGCACTTAAGAATTAAATAACAAGATAAGAGCATCATAATAAAATTCACAGTGCTGTGTTCAGACCGGGAGAAAATTGGGAACCAAAGCTTCCCTTGAATGAGTCCACGCCACTGTTAAGGATTCCATGCAGTGTTCACTGAAATCTAATGTCATCTGTACCTTCATGGGCCGCTTGTATTTGCGGCAGGCGGTGACATGTGCAATGACACTGGCATGTGTCTCCTTGCTGACGTTGATTCCATTTACTTTGATAATACACTGTCCTGGATGAAGGCCAGCTGCTGCAGCCACAGTACCTTTAAATAGAAACGGGAAAAATTGTCAAAATCAGATGTCAGCACAAGGATTCACCTGTATCACATACGGAACAATGGAAACAATTTTAAGCATGACAATGCATAACGAAAATGTTCCTGATGAAGCCCCTTCTGACAGCAATGCCCCTCAGTCCTTCTAGTTCTTTACCCATGATCCAGACTGTGATTGATAGACTGGTCCACTGCCTCCGCAAGGATTATTTGGAAGAAATAACACATAGTGACATTGCCTTTCTTATCTCTAGTCAGTCTAACTTTCTAAATATTTAGTAAAACAAAAGTCTGAAAGACCAAAAGCATGAACTTTACTTAGTTTACTAGGATCCATGGATACTAAAATAATATTACTTTTGTTTTGCAAAAGCAAACAATTTAATGTGCATATAAAATGAATCCTTTAAAAATCTTGCAGGTATTTTGTTTCTGTGTGGGTGGTGCATGTTGATGTGAGCATAGACAAGTGTATAGCTGTGCCCGTGTTTGTGTGTGCATGTGCATGTGTGTGTGTGTGTGTGTGTCTGCATGAGCATGCATGTGTGTGTCTGTGCATGCGTATGTGTGTGTCTGCACGTGCGTGCATGTGTGTGTCTGTGCATGCGTGTGTGTGTGTGTGTGTGTGTGTGTGTGTGTGTGTGTGTGTGCGCGCGCGCACGCGCGCTCATGCACATGCTTGCATACACAGACCTGAGCATTTCTTAGATTACCTTTCACTGTACTTTTTCAGTCAGGCTTTACCACTCATCCTGGAGTTAAATTACTAGCTAGACTGGGCCCAGGACTCTTCCGTGCCTCCCCAGTGTTGGATTATATCGGTGCACTGCAGATATTAGCTTTTTTTAATGTGAGCTCTGGAAATTCAAATGCTGGTCTAACAGCAGTTCAAGAACTTCAATTGAATCATCTCTTTAGCCCACATAAAGCAATTCTTAATTTAAAAAAAGTCAAGTCAATTAGCATCATGACTGGTTGCTTGAAAATAAATGGAAGTTTGGGAGCCGGAGAACGTGTGAACAACAGATCTAAGCAGTTATCAGTCATCAGTCACTTTGTGTGCATAAGTACATACATCTGTACCTATGGAAAGGTACCTGTGCAAATACATAAGTGGCATGTCCTAACTGAAGACTTAAGATTTTCCAACCATTGATATTAGAGTCTGACAAGTACTGTTAATGGATTTCACACACACACACACACACACACACACACACACACACACACACAATATACCAATGTCCACAAGACTTAATGTACAATAGAAAAGATTTCCCCTTCAAGCAATTTACCCATAAAGGAATCATTTTTAAACTTTTATATTTAAAACACCTTTTACTCTCTGTTCAGTCCCCTCTAATGTTCATTCTTAAAAATGGTTTTCCTACACTGAATTGAGCCTTAGGAAGGGAAGAATATTTCAGCAGCAAATAATGCTTTAAGTCAGAAAATCACTCAGCCATGTGGACACACAAGCAGTAGTGTTTGTGTGCAAGCTTAGAGTTAGTGGGAGATTAGGGGGAGCATGGACTGAGACTTGATCTGGGGGCAGAGGAGCAGATGAGACAGACTGGAGTGGCAGAGTGAACCCCTCTCCCTGGAGTCCTAGCTGCCTGGAGTAAAGTCCCTGGAGTTTGAACTTTATTATACTTGGAGGATACTGAGGGACATATATGTCTTACAGCCTGGGTGTCTGGGAGGCAAGAAAGAAGTGCATCTTGGGAAACATAAGGCAAGTATGAGAAGGAGAAAGAGCTAGCAGAGCAGGAACCTGTAAAAGGCTTCTGGGGACAGAGCTGGCATCAGGACATGCAGTTCTGTGAGTCGGGCAGACTGCAGGGAAGATGTGTTGTGGTGTCTCACTTGGTTGCTTTCCCTCCAGCTATTCTGAAAAAGGAGCTAGGAAAGCGCTTAGATTGAGTCAAGGCTGAACTCTAGTGGCCTGCAAGCAGCAGTACCAGCAAGAATGACTGCAGTGACCCTTTCTTGTTGCATAATTTGATAATGAATCACCATTGGGATTTTTAAAAAAAGTCTGAGAGGAAAAACACAAGGGAACACCTTAATCCCAGTCTTTCCCATTTAAGAAACAAAAAGCATGAACCCAGTGGCCACCCACTCAAAAGACAGTGATGGGACCACAGCTCTATACATTTAGGCTTGCAGTGACTGTGCCTAAGTATGAGACAAACTTCCCTTATAGGGTAGTGAAAACAGAAGCTATATGTGATAGCTCAGAGAATGTCTGTTCCACAGCGTTTATCCATCCACTGTGGAAGCCTAAGTGGAAAGTTACTTCTTTTGAAAGAACATTTACTTTTTAGTCATACACACATTGGTTGATTTTATAGTATAAATCTGGTTCTGATAAGAACACCCTTTCAAAATGTCTCTGCTTCATGCTTGAGTGATCACACTAGGATGTTTTAAATGTCTACAAACAGCCACCTTCGCCATATTACGTAAACGTGAGACCTCCTGTGTTCACAAACACCCTTCTTGCTCCCGCAGCCAGGCCGATTGTTCTGTGCAGCACATGGAATCTCTCCACCCTTTAGTGGTGTCAAGATAAAATAAAAGTACATATCACAAGAACCTTTTCTTATTTGCCCTTCAAATAATTTCAAAAAATTAAGCAGGCTTTTAATCATTAAAATTGTTTGCTTTGGAATGAATTTCGTGATGAGATTTTTTTTTCTGAGAATTCAAAGGAAAAAGTTGAATGAAATATATAACAAGATTACCATCAAAGCCTGACCTCTCTACAAAACTTGAAAACTCTCCTTTTTAAATTATTGAACAAAGACCCCAAATTTATTTGATGCCAAGAAAAACACAACTTGATAACCTTAAAATCATTGTTAATTTAAACTAGACAAAAAAAGTTATGATTGAGGTTGTCATTCTTCAATCAGATTTGTAACAACAATAATATAATTAAGAATTTGGGGGCCTATTCATTTATTTGTTCACAGGGTTTTGTGTATGCATCTATGCATGTGTGCCCATGCATGTATGTGTTTGTACATATGTATGCACATGTGGAGGGCCAGGATTGTGTATTTCCTAGAACACTGCACCTCAGGATTTAAGCTAGATTTCTCACTGAACCTGAAATTTGCCTTTGGACTGTATTAGACACTGAGCAAGCCAGGGGATTTTCCAGTTTCTGTGTCCCCAGAGCTGCGATTAGAGTTAGGAGCAAGCACACAAAGTCTGTTTTGTATTTCGTTTTTAATGTAACAGTTGGAGATCAAAACTCACAATCTCATGTTCGTGGGGTGAGTACTTCACCTACTGAGCCATCTCTCCAATCTCCCTTTTGTTTTTATTTTTTTTGTTCTGTTTTTTGGTTTTTGGTTTTCTGTTGTTTTGTTTTGTTTTTTTTTCTTTTGTTTTGTTTCGTTTTGTTTTTGAGAAAGGTCTCACTCTTGCCTGAGCTAGCCTTGAATTTGAATCAGTCCTTCCTGCCTTGGCTTTCCTAAGTGCTAGACATGTAGAAGTATGCCAGGGCACACAAGTTGAAGTTTTGAGGTTTTATTTTGATGTATTATTTCCAGAATATCCTTTGCGAGAGTTATGTCAGTGAAAGGGAACCATTGCTAGCACTTTGAGGACAGGGATAGGGGACAGGCCAAAGGACTAAAGCAAGGGCTGAGTGGCTGAAGCACTTCCCACGCAGTGACAAAGGACGTCTCACCTCTTCCCACAGCATGTACAACTGAAGGACCAAAGCCTCTGATCTGGAAACCAAGCCCATCTGCAGAATCTGGGATCTTAACGGTCCTAAAAGTAACCAGAAAATAAGGTGAGACAAATGTAAATCGGTTCCTGGGTACTCTACACCTCGGCTCATTTCAGCGAGGCACGCGTCCTGAGATGGACAGCCGGAGTTCTGCTTTGGGGGCAGCAGCTCCTCCAGCTGAGATGCTCAGGGTCCTCAACAGGAAGTAAGTAGAATGGCGGTGGTGGACTCCAGATGGTCTCCCCAGCTCAGGCCCCCAAAACAGGATGTGAAGAACAATATGTGGCAGAGGCCACTCCAGCTAGGTCAGCTTAGACAACTGCACTGAAACGTCCTCACCAAGGAGCATGCGCAGTACTGTTCACCTTTCCCCTACTGGACTTTTCAACCTCCTAGGCACTGAAGTCTCTCATGCATGGTCTTGCGTTTTATTCATCTACTTATATCAAGTACAATTTTATATGAGAGGGGAAGCTCTTTGCTAGGTTGCCCCCATTGTTAGAAATGCCCCCCGGAGAGAGGGGGCAGGAGAGGGGAGTATTAGTAATAACATGTGGAAGAGAAATCTAAGCCCCCACCCACGTGGCCAGCAGAGTTTTTGCTCAGTTCAGACTGCTCTGTACTAGAGCGCATTCTTCACTCCCCATTTGTCCTAACTGAACCTTCCCCTGCTTGATCTATTACTGTTTCCCGGATGAATTCTTAATCCAGGAGCCTAAGAGGGGAGACCGCTGCTGGGGTCTAGATCAGAAAAAAAAACTGGAAAGCTGGAGAGGGTCTACCTGGAGAATGCCACTGAATGAGAAGCCGGTGGAGGTAACACTGGTCATTGTCTAAGCAAAAGCTAGACATGGAACAGGGCTGCCATAACATATCCACAATCTCTTACATGGATGCGCTGTGTGTGAAGAGCAGGCTATGTGGGCACTGAACCAGCTCTGCATCCTTATTCTGATACATTGTAGCTGGGATTCTGATACATTGTAGCTGGGTAACCGTGGGTTTGGACTAGCTCCTGTTGGAAAACGTACTACAGAAACTGTTGGAGGTTATCACGGGTAAACTTTTTTTTTGTAATATGCTGTTGAAAATTAAAGAGCAGTTTCTATTCTAGTTAAATTCTGTTGCTAGCATCAAAACATGCCCAAAAGCAAGCTGTAGGGGCCTTTACTTCATCTTACAGGTTCCTGCCAATCATCAAGGGAAACTCTGGCAAAGGCCAAGGCAGGAACGGAAGCAGAGACCATAGGACAGTACGGCTTAGAGGCTAACTTTCTGCTTCTCAGCTAGCTTCCCTACGCAGGCCAGACACAAGAGCCAAGGAGTGGCCCAGCTAACCCAGGGCGAGGCCATCTTCCATCCATTAGCAGTCAGGAAAATGGCCCCACAGACAAGGCAGTAGAACAATCTGATGAAGCCAGTTCCTCAGCTAAGTTTTCCCCTCCTCAGGTGTGTCGAGCTGATGTCCAAGATTAGCCACTACAGGTAATAAACTGCCCTGAAAGATGCTGAGCTAGACAGATGCTCAAGAGAAAAAGAAGCATTCTTTATGGACTTATCATTACAAAAAGGAAATGGGTAACTAATAATATAAACAAAGCACGCAGTACATTTCTACCATCGCAAACATCACCAGAGGACCAACAAGGACAAGTTATAGGGGACAGAGCTGCCTGACACTGTATCATGGTATCAGGAATTTGATTCACTTCTGCATTGCTGTAATACAGCTCTGGAAGAATAAGACATTTAAAAGGTAAAACCCGAGTAAGAGAAGCACCGCCCATGGAACCCGCACCAAAATGAATTTGAGGAGGAGGAGAATAAGAGATGGTTGTCATGGCACACTGGAAGGGATGTGCTGTTCGTCCCCAACAATGGAGCCCATTCCATGGGAGGAAGCCAGGGATCGGAGAGCAAACCCGAAGAGCAGAGCACTCTAGAGAGGATGGAGCATCCTTATGTGAAGGTAAGTGCCATACACTGAAGCAGAGAGCAGGACAAACTGGACGCAGAGCAGTACATTTTGCTGGATGGCCCTGCCTGCCCGAGTACCGACTGTGTTCTGAAAAGGATAAACCGCTTATAAAAGAAATCTAAGCAGCCCTTCACAGACACACTGAAGATAGGCTTATCTATCGGAGGCAGCTCACAGAAGACCCTGTGCCTGGAACAGTCTAGAAAACTACAAGTTACATTTAGGTCAGCAGGCAGTGCCCGACCCTGAAGTCTCTGATGTAACCCAGGCAAGCAATCAGTGATAAAAATGCAAAGTCCCCATCCAGTGGCAGTTTGAAAGCACTATTTATTATAAATGACGCTATAGACCATAGCTTGATTTGCATATATGTATGACAGGGGTCAGAGAAACAGCACATCCCTTATCTTTAATTAAATGTTTTCTGAGGTACAGGTCTGTATCCATTTCATTTGAACGGGAAACCCTTATTATTACCTGTCAAAGAGACATGTCATTTCATTAAAATTAAAGTGAACTAAGGCGAGAGGGGAATGAATACAAGAGCTGGTGAGGATGAAACAGAGAGTGGCTGCCGGCTTCTGTGTATGCTGTAGGCAAAGTCACTTAGCCCGGACTACCTCACAGCTTCCAAACGGGTGCTTGATTACTTGTAGGCTGTTTGTCCTTCTCAGCAGCCTCTCAGCGCTTTCTCAGTAAGGTCTGCCCATCTAACTCGGCTGTGTGAGGCTGACTTCTACTCTTCAAGAAGATTTCTATCCATTTAAAAAACTGTGTATACAACACCATGAAATCCATTTTAGGGAAAAACTTGGAATTCTTCTAATTAAATATGATTAAACTCAAATAAAAACATGACCTTTGGAGATCATGCTTTTCCAATGGGAAAACCATATTGCCTGTTAAAATAATTAATAAAAGTATACATGAGGAATGTTCTATTTCTGGTAGAAAATAAATATGTGAAATCGGCTACTGCAAAGCCTTTTGGAGAAATTCCTTGATGTTATCAAGTGTAAAACACGGCTGGAATGAAAGGAAAATTCTGTTGTATTTACTTCTTATATTTTTATCTTTTCCTCTCCACAGGTTACTACTTAAATTACAAAAAATAAAAAATAAGTAAAAAGAAGAAAAAGAAAGAAAGAAAGAAAAGAATAACCCATCCAAGGCTTCCGCAGTTTGTCCTGAGGCCTCATGCTCTCTGGGCCTGATCTAAAGATGCTCCCCAGCCCAGGTGGCCTGGGAAGCCTGAGAAGGAGAAAGCACGATTTAAGACAAAATGAACTGTTTGGAGACATGGAAATATCACTGCCTCTCTGTCCCCTCCAACTCCTCTTTATATTAAGTGAGAATCACTCACTCGGGTAAACATTGCAGTTGATCTGTCTGCACCAGGGCACACGCAGCCCGCTGGAGGTACTTCATGGCCTTTCTGATAAGTTACCTGTCAGAGCAGAAAATCCACCTAGGAGAAAAGCCCGTACTGTCCTCCTTATACTCAGGTCAAATTATGAACGAAAATATCAAGGAAACCCTAAGACACTGTACTGGGTGGGGAATGCTAAATGTCCTGGGGGAAGTGAGTGGTTCCTGAGAGATCTGGCCTAGTTGATGATGTCAGATCTTGATGGACTCACAATGTTCTGGATTACTGGAGGTGATGAAAGGGGAGCAAGTTTATGGAGTTGAGTGGTTAAAGGCTGTATCTTCTCCTGAATGCTTCCTGTCTTTCTGTTTCGCTGTTTTCAGGGTCCCATCAGGTCACCACAAACTCCCACCACCATCATGTTGTGGCCTAGTACACAGAGCCAAGCAACTCTGAACTGAGTCCTCTGAAACCAGGAGCTGAAATAAATCTTTCTCCTTTGAGCTGCTCATGTCATCTATTTGCCACAGAGAGACAAACTAATGAATTCAGCCTTATTAGGCAGGGAGATGTCAGTAGACACATAGGAAATGAATCATTATAACTGGAGTGTTTCAAAGTCTTGAAAAAACTGCCAACTCTTTAATAATCAGCAACTTAGACCAAAGGAAAACTAGTAATCTATGCAGCTTAGAAAGTCACTTTCAAATGGAAATGTTAGGAATGTGAGTATTCTTGTGGCCTCAACTATTATAAGTGACCATACCTATTTATTGCTAAGGCACACTGCCGTGTCTGAGAACATGTCTGCTGCTCACAGTAGGATGTTGAAAGTTTCTACCAGCAATTAGTGGGTAGATTAGCTTGGGATGCCAGGACACAGCCCACAGCATGCAAAGTGCCTACTAGAGTTTGGAGTTATGAGACTTATTTTACACTTTCCTTAATGGAAACCAGCATAACTGTCTAAAGACAATATACCACCAATTAATAAATGTTGTAACTTACAGGAGGATTTCCCATAATACCACTCTAGCTTATTTATATTGTCTCTTTAAAAAAGAACATAACTTTTTCTTTAATACATGTGAATGGTTTAAGGATTCAATATAAAGAGAATATTAGGGGAAGTCATATATTTCAAGTATATTAAAAGAAAACGTGAGTATGTAATCTTTTAAATATTTGTTCATTTATTTATTCTGTGTGTGTGTGTGTGTGTGTGTGTGTGCACTCACGTGTGTAGTCAAAGGACAATTTTCAGGAGTCTACATTGCACAACAACACTTAGGGAATGACGGGAAAACATGGCCGGGACTCGGACAGCTCAGGACTTGTTTCCATCTATTTAGTCTTTAAGTCATTGGCTATATGTTCTATCAATTATTGAAATGTCCATGTAAGCAGATCAGTTACTGTAAGGGTAAATCCAGTGGCCACGGGGCATATACTTATATTCACTAATAATTGTTTCAAATACCTCTCTACTCCTTCCTAAGATATTTTATAGCTTTTAAATGCCTTAAATGTGTGAGGACACAGGCAACTAAGATAACCTTCCCTAAACAGGGCTAGATAAACAAGGAAAAATAAGCTATAATTGTACATAGAGAGAAGACACTGAAGTGATTCTTTGCTGCCCTCTCGCCTAGTGCTTCCTGTGAGAAACTATATTAACAAGCCACACTTATGCTTTCGGGCCACTTAGTGTATTACGTTATGAGCTAAAGCACCCGTGACCATTAATGACTTAGCATTGTCAGACAGGGATGTTCTAGGGAGAATCCAGCCCATTAAAATGCACTCATACTCAAGAACAATGTAAGTATGATACATCTACCTAGCCCTGAGTGTGTGTGCTATAAAATACTCTACATATAAAAGTATTTTAAAGTCAACAAGGATACCAGCTATGGTCATAACAGTTTCCTAAATTATTAAAATAAAAGTCATTTTAAGTGACATCCTTCATATTCATCTTAAAATTAATAATGTTGCTTGTTCTAACTGAAAGAAACTTTAAATAGGAATTGAGGCGTAGCTCATTCACATGTTCTGTTAAATACTTTGCATATATGTCATCTCAACCAGCTGATGACTAATCTGAGAAAGAAATACCAGGTCACTAATAGAAACAAATTAGAGAATAAAAGCCAATGAACTGTATGGACATCAATTGTTTTAGCTAAAGACACTGCCGTAGAGCATGGCCCTAGTCCATATGTGCATGATTATATCATATATCAATACTCTGATAAACAGCAATTGGTTTCTAAACAGTAGTAGCTGTTTAAATGTGGTAAAATTTGAAGAAAAATTAGTTCCTCTAAAGAAATGTGTACTTTGAATTTTTCATAATGAATATTGTTACATTTCATATGTTGAACCCAAAAGGCCCATGTGTTGAACAGTCTCATGATGGTAGCATTATCTAAAGATGACCGAATCATGATTTCCTCCCTTGGCTGACCCATGAATTGAGTTCATAGATGTTGGGCTAATAGTAACTGTGCCAAGTTTGAGAAGTTCGATACTGGGCGCATGCCCTTGAGAGGTAGGTCTTGTCTAGGAGCACAATTTTTGACTCCCTCTCTCTGCTTTCTGAACAACATTGAGTGAACAGTTTTACAACACCATTCTTTCCTCTCATTATGGACTAAAACTTCTGAAATTACGAGTTAAAGTAATCCTCTACTATGTTTTTTTGTTATCTCAGCTACTGTGTCATAACAATTAAAGACAAGCACAAACATTGTTTCCTTATGTAAACAGAAGCAGGGAGAGCCACAGAGTTTTGGGTTAGTTTGTTTTAAAGGGAAGAGCAACTTACTAAGAATGTGCATGCATCATGTACCTTCTGAGTTTGATTCCATGCATATGAGCAGTACATTATAGACTGAATAATCAACAACACTTCCTATAGCCAAGCATACAGTTCTTTATTCTCAACTTTCAGGTGCTCTAATAAATTAGTTTTCACTCAGTCAAACTCACCGTAACCCAAAATAGCAAAGTTTGGACAGTAAAAGAAAAATGTCATTGCTACCAACACCATTTAATTCAGGAGTGAGCACATTTTTCGATAAGCAATGCAGTTTCCTCTCTCATCTAGAGCCTGTTCCCACCATATTGGGGAGGCATACATGTTGTAAACCAGGGGAATAATGACCTGAAGTTAGCATCACTACTCTACTCATCCCTGTTCTGCTGTGTCACTTACTCCCTTGGCTTTGTGCTCACAAGGACTCTCAGTGGCTTTCTGCTGTTCAAGCACGATTTCAGGAAGCAATCAACTTCAGGAAAAGGTCTCAGAAAAACCAGGTCACCATTAATAGCAAATATCTTCTTCCCAACTTCCATGCCAGCCATCTAAGGGGGAAATACCAAGAATAATTGGAATGATAATTTAATGAATAGTTTTTCACAAAACTGAATCAGAGAAGGCTCAGCATGTACACATTTGTACATGAAAACACATATTCTATACTGTTATACAAATTTATGCAACAGAACCATGAATGCAATAATAGTTATAATAATACAGAGAATTATTGTAAATGAGATTGCAGAGTCTTATTGAAATCAACCCTCCCCGTAACCCCATGCATGCTATTCCTTAATACTGTATGCATCTTTGGCTCTCTCTAGTTGTTATAACAACAGTGTCTTTAATTTAAAAAAATAAATAAACTTGACTTTTAATTTACAAACAAGATAGATAGATAGATAGATAGATAGATAGATAGATAGATAGATAGATGGATAGATGTGTATCTCCAGATGTATGTTTTATATATTATACAAATATATTATATATTATATATAAATTTATTTATTTATTTAGCTTAGAAATTTTTATCCCATGAATATATAAACATATTGACTACAACCAATTTGTATCTCCAGCCTCAATCAGCATGAGTGTGCCCAGTATAAAGGAATGGAAAGAGAAGCCAGGAATCCAAGCAAGTACAGTCCAACAAGTGCAGGTTATACCTAATGCAACCCACTGAAAGAGGATAAGGAAGACCTTACCCCTACAGTCAGCCCAGATGTCCTAACCAGCAAGACTATCCTCTATATTGAACTGCAGTTACTTAATGAGATGGGCTTTTTTTTCTTTTCTATTGCAGAGTAAAATAATGCTCTGCTCTAAGTCCAGTCTTTAAAAGCACCTGGGAGAAGCATCTTCTCCCATAGAATTATTTCATGGTCGCTGGATGGTCAAATACATGAACAGACCACAAATGGACCACAGGTCCTGTATTTGCACTTGGAGTGATGGATAGAAAACTTTATCTTGCACACTTTTGTTTTAGGGTGAAATAAAAGACCTTTACGACTAGTTTACACAGACTTTACTACACAGATTTAAAATTATATATGTTCTACTATTCCAGTTCTTATATTTTTATGAAAGACATGAATACTGAAGTGTTTGCTTAAGGTTATGTGCCTTGCAAATTAGGTAGCAGGATAGTCTTTAAATCCGGTATTACCCTGGTATAGCATTGTTAAACTCAATAAGAAAAGAGAAGAAAGGAGGGAGAGAAGCAGGGGGCAGGAAAACAGGGAGGAAGATGAAGGGAAGGAGAGGCAGAGAGAGATAAAGACAGATACAGAAAGACAAAGAAACAGAACAGAATTCGTGTATGTGTGTGTGTGTGTGTGTGTGTGTGTGTGTGTGTGTGTGTGTGTGTGTGTGGTGTATGTACATGTATATGCATCCATCTGGCAGCCAGAGGGCAACTCTGGTTGTTGTTCAGGTGATGCCCACCTTGTCACCTTATTTCTTGAGATAGGTCTTTTATTGGCTTGGTAATCACCAAGCAGCCTAGGATTGCTGGCCTATGAGTGCAGGATTTCACCTGCTTCCACCTCCTAAGCATAGGATTACAAGCCTGCACATACCACATTTAAAACAAAACAAAACAAAACAAAACAAAACAAAACAAAACAAAATGTGGGTTTTGTTTATCAAACTCAGTCCCTCATGTATATACAGGAAAACCACCAAAGTTTCCAGCTCAGAACAGGGAATGTCATCTGCTTTCTACATGTCTATAATCCTAGAGTCTAGAATACTAACTGCTATCAAATGAATATTTCTCAGTGAAGGAGTCAATGATCAGAAGAGTTCACTGTTTAATAACTTAGTGATGCGAAAAGATGACAATTAGAATTAATTTAATGAAAAAGTCAAAATGTTTGCTTTAATGATGGAAATTACATTCATAGAAAAGACAACCAAAGCAGAAGACAGAAGATACTGCCTTCACTTGAACAGAAGAGCCATCTGGTAGACCTAGAACAACTGTCACACCCTACACAGCTTCCAAAAACTTCTAGAATGGATTGCATGATTGGAACAATCCTGGAAACACATCACTGGGGAACTCTTCAACTCAGAGCTGAAGATCTCTGGAATATCAGCACCTCTCATCTCCAGTTATCACTGAAACACAGTCCCAGCTGATACAAACTCAACAGTATGTGTCAGAACCTCAGTGCATGATTGTTCAGAGACACCATCTTCAATAAACACATAATGTTTGATTTCAGTTTGGCACTACATTGCATGATGACAAACCTTAACAACAATACTAATTTATATTACCTCAGCATTCGACCCTTTTTCCACTAACTTTATTATTGGAACTTTATTTTTGTCTTCCAGCCCAAATCCATAGCTGCCTTCATTGGATTTAATCTGAAACGTAAAATACTAACATTACTGATAAAGAATGAGGAGGTCTTTACAATGAACTACATCGAAAGCATCAACATGTTATTGTGTCCTCGTGCTAATCACTACCCCAGAAAGAAACCTAAGGTGGCAGCGGCTTACCAACAGTGACTTAGCTATGACATTCTCCACCACCTTCAAGTCATGTTTCATCAGCCTGTGTTTCATATTTGATCCTTCCATTTCCTCATCGGCAAAAAAGCGGAAAAGTAGAGGCTCGTCTTTGAATTCACTTTTTTCTAGGACTAGAAAAATGGAGAGATTCAATAATTTCAGTAAGCTTGAATCTCAAGCTCGTTTTCCACACCAGTACACACTTAGGGACATCTCGTCAACCATGAGCTCAGCTTTGGATTCCTAGAACAAGTTCTCCTCTCATATACTTCTCAGATTCCTTCAATGACCTATGCCTACGTTTCCTGTAAATTACTGTTATCTGCAGGATTTTCCATTTTAAAATAAGTAGCATCTTCTCAATGTTGAAACTCTTAATCTTCCATTGTCCAAATGAAAATAAAAATTTAAAGAAGAAAATATAATTCCTAAATCTCACATATTCTAAATGTAAAACTCATTTTCCACTTTCGGAAAATAAGCCTGCTTTTAATGTTCTGCATCTTTATGGAAAAGGTCAACTGGGTTGCATAGTGTGATAGTGATTCCCTATGTCAACTTGATTATATCTGGAATGAACTACAATCAAAAATGGAGGGTACACCTCTGATCTAGATTTTGATGCTGGAACACACAGGCTTTTGATCCCAATCTTGAAGCATAGTGGCCATGAAAAACTTTGGCACAGGCAAAATGATGCATGCCTTTAATCCCATGAGACAGAAGCAAGCAGATCTCCGAGTTCAAGGCAAGCCTAAGGCAGAGCAAGTTCCAAGTAAAGACCAGTTTAGGTCCAGGCATGATGGTACATACCTTTAATCTGGACCACACCTTCTGCTGGAGGCCTATATAAGGACAATGGAAGAAGGATTTCTTCTTCCTCGCCTGCTTGCACTTATTTGCCAGCAGTGTGTTGGAACCTGTTTCTTCAGGATTCTAGGTTATATGGAGGACCAGCTGAAACCACTAGCATTTTGGGGCTGACCAACTCCTAGATTCTTGGACTTCCCATTCATACCTGCCCATTGTTGGACTGTAGACTATAAGTTATTCCAGGAATTTCCCTTAATATATAGAGACATCCCATAGGTTCTATGACTCCAGAGAACCCTGACTAATACACATAGTAGTTTTCTATGTGAGAGCAACTCTGATGGGGGGGGTCATAGTTAGCCCAACACTTCAAACTAGAAATACATCATCTGGACAAAATGTGATTTTAGTTTCCATGAGTTGTTAGTTCTTCTGTGTTTCACAGCAACCTTCCCAAATAATCTTATTTCTGCAAAGGTCAACTTTATCTCTTTTATCCAAATGTTAACATTTTTACATATCCCCATAAGATCTCCAGTATCAACTGGTAGCATGTGCTGTTTGTTGGTGTATGTTTTGTTAGTTTTGTTTAAACTACAGGTAGATACAAATAAATAAGAATATATGTTGAGGGGCTGGAGAGATGGCTTAATGACTAAGAACACTGACTGCTCTTCCAATGGGTCCTGAGTTCAATTCCCAGCAACCACATGGTGGCTCACAACCATCTGTAATGGGATCTGATGCCATCTTCTGGTGTGTCTGAAGACAGCTACAGTTTACTTATATATAATAAATAAATAAATCTTTTAAAAAATTATGTTGAATACGATCTTGACAGCTACTGAAATACTTGAGAAGAGAAATCTGTGTTTCTCATTCTTTGACATTAGTACCTTGTAGTGTCTTGTGGGGACAAGGTGACCCACTGTAATGGGAAGGCTGTAGTCCCAGGGCACTTAACTTTGCAATGAATCAGTCTAGTTCTGGGGTCAATTCTCAGTGTGGTAATTTGAAAGTTACCCAAACTCTCTGCATATTAATTTTCTCGTCTGCAAAATGAAAATCAAAGAACTCTTCATCTTGCCTTCCCTACAATGAATTGTTGCATGTAAGCAGCTTGGCATATGTCAAACAACCCAAAGGAGCATTTGATTTCATTGTTTTGACAGAGTTCCAGCAAATAATGTGGAGCAGATGGTGCATGGGTGATCTTTGGGCAGAAGAGCATCTGGTAACATGGTGACAAATGAAGCTACCCCCACACAGTAAACAGTAACATGAGCCACAGTGAACAACAGAAAGGAAAAACACTTTGGGCTAAGTTTTGCCTCCATGATCTAATTGTTTTCCGGAATATCACATGATACTTCCTCCAAGCAACTGGCCCATAGCAGGCAAGAGAAGCACCAAGAAATCCAGGCTTGGGGCTGTTCTCAGCTGAACTTTTACTGTCACAGAGTATTTTGCAATAAATGCTTATGTCAAATTACTGCCTGTTGTTGTTTTGGGTTAAAGAGAAAAATAATTGAGGGGTGTCCAATGGATTATATAATTCTAATTTCTTAAAATATTATAATTTCTATCATCAGTAGTTTGTACTCCAGGGATCCATATTTCTCTATCTTAATATTCCTAGTGATCCACACATAAGAACACAGTTCAGAATTCTCCAATGAGCATGGGACGAGAAAGGATACCCCCCACACACAAAGGACTGTAACTGGTGCTAGTTTTTCATACAGGTGTTGATAACCTTCTGAAAGTAGTTGAGGGATGGATGTAAGTGCCATATCAGCCAGATGTTGAGAAGTACATCGCATTAGTAATGAAAAGAGACGTCTGTTTGCATGCCCTATGTAAGATGGCCTAGACAGAGGGAACTCTCATTACTTTGATAGATGGAGAATTATAACACTAATGTTCAATGATTTTTGAAGATATCAAGCAAGAGAAAATCCAATAGACTAAAAGATATTTATTTCCAAAGACTTAGTTCCATAGGATGATTCTGAGTATGATTTCTTAAAATGAACAATAAACATTAACTATGTATGCTCTTATCTATGCATTCCACTACACACAACAGTCAGGGGAGATCATGAGTGCTCATATAAAATGAATTCAAAGAGATATATGAAATTTAAAAAAAAAAAATAAAACTTCTAAGTCATTCCATGACTCTTCTGGGGTCAACACAATCTAGAAAAACAAAAAAAGGCCTAGAAAAACTGGTAGATAACAGGAACGTGCCACAGAAATGGCACTAATAGTGAAATCGGTAGCAGATGTTGTGACTCATCTGGGACCCATGGCTAGACCCAGACAGGTTGTCTTGGCCTTACTGGACCACTGGACAATGTCCCAAGAGGAACCAAAGCAATGAAATCTGTTTGTGAGGTTTGAGGGTAAGGGTTCCTACCGTGATGCATGAATCCATTGTCACAAAGCCCAACAGCAAATATCATTGCCTCTTCCCTGGTACGGCAATCACCCTGTTAACCAAAAAATAAATCACTGTGCATGGTGACAGGCAACTAGAGGCCTTATAGAGCCTGAATTATAGTTCAAGGAACATCTCCCACAGATAATGTCACTTTGCCCTAGTCCTTTTCTTAGCATGTAAGTACTCTGCCAAACTCTCATTTCTATTTCATTTCTACCATCGATATTCTCATTTTGTGTTTCCTTTTCCATTATCTAAATTAAGATTCTTTTTCTGGAGTCATTCCAACATTAGTTACTGCAGAAATCAGCTCTACTGCACAGGAATATGATGCTCTAAAGTTGGAGAAAGTTCTTAATAATCAAGACAAAACTATCCTGTTGGCTTTCAAGATTGTCCAGTCTTGGTTTACTCATCTCCAGCTTTTACTTTCCCAAATTTCAAACTTATCCCTTTTCTTTGGTCGGTCCAGTTTCCTACAATGGCCTGAATTCAATCAGTGTCACGCTCACCTTCAGTAATGTAATGCCAGCACATACGATGTTTTTTCCCTGTCTATAAAACACCAAGATGATATAACCCTGTTATCCACCAAAGCAAACTGACTATGTACCTGCAGATATGTATCATATCTTCCCCAAATCCAGATATTTGATAAGTTTTATGAAGTCAGTTGAAAATATACATTTATACATTTCTAAATATCACACTGAGTTCAAGATACAACACATTAAAACAAAACAAAACAAAACAAACAAAAAATCCAAAAAAAGGCCATTTTCTTTCTGTCCAGTAATTTGGATCTTGTGAAGGATTTGATTACTAGGTACCTAGTTAAGTACCATTATCCATTAGTTAGAATTCGTAATCAGCCTGATTTTCCAGCGTGCAGAAAGACCCTGAGCCTAGCTGGAGAATCCATAAGGACTTCTGTAGAAGATGATGCTGAAGAAGAATTTTACAGAAGATTAAAAATGAGCCCAAATGAGTACCAACTTCTCCAAGGTAAGAACTCACCTGCATGTTTCCTGATCTTTTATTTCAGTAGCTATTTAAAGGGTTAAGCTGAAAGCTTTGGCTGTTTTAATTATTAAAATGTTATATTTACCAGACTAATATTTCAGTAAAAGAAGAGGTATAAATTTAATCTGAAATACTGTAGTGAGAGGGAAGGGGGAGGAATACCGTAGTGACCCTATATTTTTTAAAAATCCATTTGGGTCTACTTAGATCTGGGAAGCACTGGAGAAAGGTGTGAAAACATTGCTTAGAGGAGACGAAACAAGAACTTGTCTAATTAAAAAATACAAATGTTTCCTGCACATTGCACAAATATAAATCACATGTTTTAGTAATACATTGACATACGTATCCAGTGAGGAGTTACCTCTGTGGAATAAGGTAGTCGGTTGTAAATTATTATAATAAAAGCATCAATCTAGCAAGTGAGAATGTATCCAGAACAGAACAAAGCCATTGCATTGTCCAGGATGATTTGACTCACATATTGCAGACATCTGCAGCATCCAGAGATACCCTGCAACAGACTAAGGCCTGCTGCACTGCTAACTGTTCAATCGTGCTGTCCAAATCCATTCAGTACTGATTAGTGTGCAGATTAAGTCGTACTCAAGTCTGGGCATAGAGGGAGCCTTACATTGTCTCTTGCACTTTAGCTTGCTCCCTTATCATCCCATTACTATGTCTATCTCTCCCATGATGCTCTATCTTGAAGTTCAGCATTAAGAGCTAGAAAGTCTGCCTTAAACGTACATGTTTACCAATATGAGAATTATGAAGCTGCAGGGACCGCTGTAGGAAGCCAGGAATGGCTATTCTAGGACGAGGTAATCAGCTGAAAACACTACACTCTAGAATGAGAGCTACATGTCCAAGTTTGTCTCAGGTTTAGCAGAGCTGGTATCAAATACTACTTGCCTGAGATAACTATTGTTATCCCATTTTACCTAAATGTTTAAAAACACAAGTACTGTCTCCCCTAAAGTTAGTAACTGACTTTTTGCTTTAGAATTTAAAGGCTGATTTGGCATCAGGTTTTGCTTCAAACCCATTTCCTCAGTCTTCCCCCAATGACCACGTATCATATGAGCTCATGTAAACTATAGAGCAACATGAATTCTGTGTAAAAGTCTCTTACTGAGCAAAGAACTAACCCAGCTGCACATATGACCAACAGTATAGAAGTGTTAGAGGCTATCATACTGGGGAGCTTCTAGACATGTGATTCATGGTCCTTTCAAAGACACGTTGATTCCCCTAAGACAGTAACTTCTCAATGTAAAAGTTTACATTCAATGAAATACAGAAACAGATGACACTGAAGAGTTTAGAAATCAACACTAAACAATGAAATCTCAAATGTATATATGTATACATATATATACCCTCTTTATAATTATTATACATATTAAATTAGATATTGAACTTAAAAGGTTGACTCATTTCATTTTTAATATTTAAACCCCATATATTTAATATTTAATATATATTTATATATGTCATTTCAATATTTAATATTTTGTTACTATTTCTAAAAGGAAAAGAAGTATATTTTAATACAAACAAAAGAGTGAGGTTGCTTATTAAGTTGACTCAAACATTTATGTATAACAATTGTGTTTTAACCAAGCAAACCACCTGCCCCAGGCAGCAAGTTCAATTCAAGTGTATATCACCTTTTCGAAATAGTGTCAGCAGAATATATCCAAGCACTTTTTAGTTGACCTATTGTGAAAATAACTGTGTAAATTTGTATTTGAAAAGCTATTGTGACATGTTGTATGTATGAATTTGTTTTACTTATAAGCAAATATAAGTTTTTATTTATAATCATAAACTTTCTCAACACCACTGTCAGCACTAAGAGCCAATGACTCTGTGCAACAGTGAGTGTGCCCTCTGCACTTCATAGACATGTCATATGCACATACATAGCTCATGCTATACATGTCCACTGTGTCAGAGAAACTGACATGGGGCAGTGGAATTACTTTTGAGGACTAATGAACAGATACTTTAAAAGAAATTAATAGAAAAAGCAATGCAAGACATCTCAGTGACTGAACACAGTTCCTCTTCACTCATAATCAAATTGTGCTTGGTGGCAGACCTCATTTGTTTTTGTTTATTTGATTGTTGAATGAAACTCAGCTCATGTTTTAAAAGCAGGAACATCTTATTTTTGAAAATGAAAATAGCATAAAGGCTATGCAAGATCCCAGCAATCAGATCCAAATCCTAACTCCGCTTCATATTCTTTATGATTACAAACAATGGCAAGTTCCCACCTCACACTAAAACGACAGAGAAGGAAGCTGAGCGACATCTATCTGCCTCCTTACCTGTGCAATTAACCAGTCTATCAATTTGTTGGCCATGACGACAGATTTGTAAGTTCTTAAATGATAATCTTTATCTCTATAAGAAAAAGAAGGCACAAGTGTTAAACCAGTGTAATCACAGGCAAGTCCTTCCGTTCAGTATCAGTGTACCGGGGAACATCTACCAGTGAGCCTTCGGCCAGCCAGTGTATGTATACGTAAGAAGTAACAAGGTATGTAAGCTACAAAGATCTATCATAGAAGAAAGGTTGACCCATCAAAATACCACAATAAGTCATTTCTTCTCTCACAGGTTTTCACGCACAAGATTATTAATTCTATTAAACCTGGTGGTGCTCTAGCTGGAAAATGGCATGACATCTCATTAGTGGATAAATAATAAATAGAATTTCTACCCCTAAGTCATGGTTACTAAAACTATTCTCAAAGTGTGGAGAATAGAGCAAGAAAATTCTGGTCTCTATATTGTCCGCGAAGAGAGGGGATGCACATTGTACTTATTCCCAGGATCTATGTAAAGCCTGCAGGCCTATAGAAGATACAGTAAAACTGTACTGCATAATCTGTCTAAGAAAAGCATGGAATAGTGAAGCTACACACACACACACACACACACACACACACACACACAACCATACATATGCACATGCATACCACACACTGACATACACATGCACACCATAAGCACACACACATGCATACACAAACATGCACACACACATCACAAGCACACACACACACCCATGCACACACATACCACACATTCACATACACACACCCCCAACATGCACACACATATCACACATACACAAGCACGCATACATGCACAAACATATCACACATACACAAGCACACACACCCCCAACATGCACACACATATCACACATACACAAGCACGCATACATGCACAAACATATCACACATACACAAGCACACACATGCACATACATGCACACACAATCACTCATTCAACAGGTTCGCATCCTGTGGCCTGAGAAATCATTCAAAGTTCAATGAAAAACTGAAGAAGTCTCATGACCAGTCCTATGCACAAAGACAGAATCTACAATTGATTTTATTTTGTAGGCCCAGATAAGAGAGAAAGAGAAAAAAATGACAATCCTTGCAAAATGTCAAAAAAAAAAAAAGTGCAAGCTGCTAATAGCTTGAGGTGGCTACCAAGTCCTGCCTATATGTCCTGTCCTTTAGCCTGTCAGTAACTTCCAGTTGAGATCCATATCCTCCATCCACATGCATATAAAGCTCTCTGAAGTGTGACTGAAACTTCTGGCCTTCAGTCTATCCGCTGGGTTCCTCAGGAATCCAATTCATTTCCTTTGAGTCCACTGCCATCTTTCTAAAAGCTGTCACCTTTCACCTTGATTTCCATAAGCATCAGCAGGAAAGAAAGGACTAGTCATGGACCAGATGTGGATATCTGGTTCCTATCAGCAAGAAATTTTTCTCTATAAATCAAACTCATATATATTAATGAGAAACTATCATACAGTGCATCTGTTTTATGTTTTAATTCCATACATTTTCTTATACAGCACGTAAATAATGGCTATTTCTTGCCAAAGAATAATTACTTCCTATTGGTTCCTAAGGACTGTAACTTTCTTGATGTAAACTCTCATACAGCAATAATAATAATAATAATAATAATAATAATAATGATAATTTAAAAGATAATAACTTTTAAATGTATTTTTCTAAACATATTTTCATACATATAATATTTATATACATTCAGATGACATTTAGTAATTATTCTTTTCTATTTGATTAGCAGAAAAGAAGATACATTATTGCTAAGTATTTAATATTAATTTACTCAAAGCATATGAAAGGGATCTATAGCAGCAGCGGATTATAAAGTCTACCCGCATTCTTTCCCAACTTTCCACTCTGAAGCCTACTGCTAAAGTTCAGGACAAAAAGATGAGAAGACACACGGTTCTAAAGAACCTACTCACAATCGTTATGTGGTATAAAAGGGATTCCAATATGCAGACACAGCAACTCCTGAAAAAAGTATCTATCTATCTATCTATCTATCTATCTATCTATCTATCTATCTATCTATCTATCATCTATTTATCTTATCTATGTATCCATCCATCTACCCAGTCATCCTCTATCAATCATGTATTTTTCTATCATTTATCCATCATTAATCAATCTTCCTCCTACTTATCTATGCATCACCTTAGAATTTATATTACACATGTAAAATAAATGTATGCATACAAAAAATTTGGGTTTTTATAGCCATTACTGAAAAATATATTTATTCACTTCAAAAAATGGACTGTGTACTTGTTTTGAAAATGATTTAGTTAATAAGCTCCAAAATTATGTGTATTGAGTCTAAAATAATTCTTAATTTTCTAATACAAAATATTGCCTTTTGAGAGGAAAAGCTATCAAAAGGAAATATAAAATATACATCTAATGTTCAATTTATACTCTACATATATATAAATGTATACAAAGTCCAAAATATATATCAAAAATATTCCTAGTTATGAAGAATTAGAATTAACAGTATTTCTGAATCATTTCCAGATCGTTCAAGTACCATTTATTAAATACTAAAGGAATATGGATTATTTCATTTACAGCTGAAGGTATGAGATAATAATAAAAGAACTTTTGAAAGCATAACAAAGGCAAAAGACACTGAAAATACAGTGCCACAAAATTATAGGATGATTTGACATAAATAATTACTTAAAATGTAATGATTCAAGTTCTAACATGAAACATAAGCATGAAGCAGGTCTCACCTGACCACCGGAGTAAACAGACTATGGAGACGACAGTAGAGTCTTACACCCTGTGTGGAAAAAAAGCAGCTCAGAAATGGATAGGATCACTCAAGAGCCACGCGACTGAGCATTCAGAATAAATCAACTCTTTCTCAGTCTCCTTCGGTCATTATGCAATCTCAGCAAGATTAAAAATCTGTCCAAATGTTGAAATACAGGGTAAATATAGGAGTTAAATCACTGAAGAACAGGATGGGCTTGAACTGTGAATCTGCCATATGTGTATGACAGATACGAAAGATCACCTGAAGTATTTCTTGATATAAATTATAAGATATACTGCAAACAAAGTTCATCCAGCAATAAATCTAGGATGTGGTTAGTTACGTCTCAGAATTTTCAAGGTTGCAATAAAAAGGGGTATTATATTGTCCTTATGTTTCTGTTTTTAAATTTTATTCAAATGTTTTGGCCAGAGTTTATTCCACATGAAAGAATTAAAATGATCTAACACTGGAATTTCATCTTAATAAGATGAAGACTGCTTATAAGATATTTTAAGAGTTTCCTATATTAGAAGACTTTTTCAAATCTCTCAGTAGCATTTCATCTACCCAAGTACGGCAAAAGGAATCCTGCTTTAGAAGTGGCTGATGATGTCATTACCTTAGAAATCACATCCTGCATCTCACTCCTGGGGTAAAAGGTACCATCATCATATCGGAATCGGTATAGCATTTGCTCTGGCTTGAACTGGTGCTTATCGGTAACTAAGAACATAAAAATGTTACAGTAAAATACTGGCAATTTGATTAGGTTTATTGAATATACATTCACAATTTATGAAAAGGTTCTGATTTTCCAACAAAGTAATGTCAACACAGTATTTTCAACAGTAAAATTTGTAAGGTTTTGCTCTCTACTACAAGGCAACTTCCCAAATGATCTGAAGACTTGAATGAGGTTAGTAATACTCAGCTAGCATAATATATACACGTATGTAACTAGACATAGACTGTGTGCTTACACTTAGGAAATGCCGAGGCATGCTTCCTCTTCCTTGACAGTTCCCCAAGGCTGAACTAAACATCAAAGAGCAAACACCTAGCCTGGTGTGGTAGTGCATGCCTATGATCCTAGAACTAGGGAGGCTGAGGCAGGAGAGTAGCTGAGTCCAAGGCCAGCCTAACCTACCTAGTGAGTTTGAGGCCAGTCTTGGTTACAAAGTAAGTCCCACACCAACATGGGCTATAAAGCAAAACCTTGCCTCACAAAATAGAATACATTTTAATTTAAAAATCGTAGAGTACATACTTAGTGAGCATTATATCTGTGAGTTTTCATTTTGTGTTTTATTTTATGTGTTTTTATCTTCAGCCCTAGAAGTGCATATTTGCTTGTAACTGTTTATTCATACAGTGATTGGGCCAAGACCACACACACACACACACACACACACACACACACACACACACACACACCAATCCATGTATCCTGTATTCAGACCTCCAGACATACTGAATACTTTCAGTATGTAACAGATTCCAAAATTTTAAGAGTTCTTATGTTGATTAGCACTTTTTAAAAACATGATACTTGTTTCTTTTCTTCTTCCTCTTCTCCTTCTCCTCCTCCTCATCCTTCTCCTCTTCCTCCTCTTTTTCCTCCTCCTCCTCCTCCTCCTCCTCCTTCTTCTTCATCTTCTTCTTAAGAATGGCTAGTCTTCAGTGTCATCCACAGGATAACATTTCATTTCTCAAAACTCTTACCATTAGGAATTATTGTTTCTGTGTTGAACAATGTCTAACAAATGTCTAAAGAATTAATGCAAACTTTCTCAAACTCTTCCAAAAAAAATTAAGCTGAAGAGAAAGAATAGTTCCAAATTCAGTCTATGAAGCCAGAAAAGGGTATTCTAATGAAATAAAATCACAGTCGAATGTCACTAATGGACAGAGATGCAAAAATCCTCAACAAAATTCCATAAAACTGTGGCCAAGGGTTCCAGGAAAGAACTGCTTGCAAAGGCAGACTGAGTCGGTGACCTGGGGAGCATGGAGTATTGCAAACCCAGAACCTAATTAAAGTTACCTTGAGCTACTTCAGCTAAGTAGCACTTGCTTGCATCCCTCTGCATGGGACCAAGCACCGTTTGACAAACTGATAAAATCCTCTTGGATTGTATAAACTGACTTACTCCTAGGCTCGCCAATCAGTAAGATCACCTAGCATTGGTCTAATGCTTTGCCATAACCTACCTACCCAATGTCACCACCAATGTTATTGAAAGTGTGTTATTTTATGACTTTCTTCTATATCACTATAAACATTTCATTACATTGATACCTCGTCAGAACATGGTACTTGGGGAGACCACTCCAGGCTGTGCTTACTCATATTTAGCTCCAGAATAAACTCTTCTCTCCTTTGAGATAACAGTTGTAAGACTTTTTTTCCCATTTGTACTGACAGAAACAAATTCAACAGGACACAAGAGAAACATGAGTGATAAGCATGTAAGACCCATCCCTGGGTACTGACCAATCAGTAAATATAACTACAAACCTACCAAGACTGAACCCCCAGTGAACATGATTGTTGGGGGGAGGGTGGTAATGGGAGGAGGATGGGGAGGGGAACACCCATATAGAAAGGGAGGGGGAGGGGTTAGGGGGATGTTGGCCCGGAAAATGGGAAGGGGAATAACAATCGAAATGTAAATAAGAAATACTCAAGTTAATAAAGATGGAAAAAAAAAAACAACTACAAACAATATGAGCAAGAGATAAAACATTTAACAGAACACTGTACTGTTTCATGGGAAACTCTCTGAGTAGAAGGGATAGTATAGTAGGGACAGACCTCAACAGAGAAAGGATTACATATGAGACAAGAACTCACATTACACTCAAAAGGTAACATCTAAAAGCTTTGTCCATGAGGCCAAAATGAAATGAAGAAACTCACGCTCACCACTTCGTTCCAAAATTTTTAAATTAGTTTTCACAGTTACAGGTTTCCTTCTGGGGACTTCCATATATTCTAGAACTTTTTGGTTTACTTCTCCACCTCCCTCCTCAGCTCCCTGTTGTTCTACCAACTTGTTCCTTGTTCCCCTTGAACTATGTTGTCTTATCTTCACTATGGCCCTCCTTTAAAACTTCCCTTTTAGCTTCCTATGACTTTCTACATGGACATGCACATTTGACAGAGACGAAAATGGACACATGACAGACAATGCATGGTATTTTCTTCCTGAGCCTGGGTTACCTCACTTAATAAACTGTCATCTAGGCCCATTCATTTCCTTGAAATTTTTTTTGTAATCTTTCTTTACAGTACTCCTGTCAGCTGCTTGGCAGGAAGAGGGGAAACTACTGCCCCTTGAGATAACCTTAGTCCTCTGTTAAAGCTCCTGAGGGAGAAAAAGATGACCTTTCCTAGGAGACATATCTACTCACAATCTTATTACGGTGCTAAATTCTTTACTGTGGCCTATTCCCATTGGCCATTTAAAAGCCATATGATGTATAAGGAAGGATGACTTTGATTACATGACCATGTTTAGAAATGCAACAGCCTCAGCATGTAATGAGGATACTTCCTTATATGAGAATGTATCAGGTTCCTCAGTAACAACATTTTTTTCAGAGAGAGACCTTGGGTGGCAATCACCTCCCACTACTCTCTTTGTCATAAGAAATACTATTTTTATCACAGCTCCTGATCCTACGTCTTGGCTTTCAACTGCCCAAGGAGCAAACACATTGCATTTAGTTTTACTTGTATTCCTCATGAGACTGCAACAGGAAAAGAAATAAAGGCATCCAATTTGGAAAGAAAAAAATCATCTCTATGTTTTCTATGCACAAAATCCCTTTTTAAAAAAATGGATGACTGTTTAGTAAAAATTGATCTGATACAAATCAGCATCCAAGAACAAAATCAACACCCAAAATCAGTAGCATTTCTAAATGCTGAAAATGAACTATCCAAAAAGTCCTTAGGAAAATTGCATTCATAATCACACTAAGACATATGACTTGGGAATGAATTTGAACAAGACAAATGTCCTGCGTACTAAAGTCTAAAACATTAGAGAAATTTCCTTAGGAAGATATTAATAAGGAAAAATATATTCTGTGTTCATTAATTGAAAGGATTATTATTATTTAAAGGTCCAATATACCCAAAGTGATATAAAGATCAAATACAATCCCTATCAAAAATCTACTGTCATGTTTCATAGAAATAAGAAAAAACAGTAAAACAAAACATTAGGATCTCTTTGGAACAAAAAAAAGACCCCAAATAGTCAAGATGATTTTATACAAAGCTCAAGGCTGGAAGCATGCACTATATGACTTCAAAGCAAACTCCAAGGACAGTAGTAATCAAAGCCTTGCGGTACTAACACAAAAACAGACAGAAAACTACTGGAATGTGCTGGAGAATTCCAAAATAACTCCATGTATTTGTAGTCGACTGACCTTGGCCAAGATTCCTGGAAATGGTTATAGGAAAATTGTCTCTTCAATAAATGGTACTAGGGAAAGCTCACGTACACAGGCTTAGAAATGAAAATGGAGCCACATCTGATACCACAAACAATAAACCAACTCAAAATGAATTAAAATCTTAAAACTAAAACCACTAGAAGGAAGAAATGGAGAAAACCTTCTTGACACTGTCATGGCAACAAAGCTTTTGTCCCCAAAAGTGACAATAAGAAAAGCAAAACCAGGCCAATGGGAATGTCTTAAAGGAAAAAGCTTTTCTTACAACAAAAAAATCCACCAAATAAAAGGACAAAATGTGCATCAGGGAAAACATCCACACACCATATAAGCCATAGGGTCAATATCCGAAATATAGAAGGAATGCAATCAAGTCACTATAAATGACTCGACTGAAAGTGGACAAAACACCTAGGTGGGAACTTCCGAAAGCAGGTGCTGAGGCAGCTAAGGAGCTCTGGGGAGGGTGCTTATGTCTCTCCAGAAAAGAGAAAGAGAAAAGTTCCTGGGAAGAGAAACACTTTAAAATAAAGATCAAGCCGTTTATATTTAAATACTTTCTATATGAAGAATGCAGCAAACTCAGGATAGACAATGTGCTACAAAGAGCTATAATTTCATGATTAGACAGAAAACTGTAATCTTTATACTGGGAATATTAAAATCAGAATATATTCTGTCAAAAGTAACAACATTTGTTGAACCTAGAAGTATACCAAAAGATTTATTAATAAGCACAAACTCATGAATGCATGTGTGCACGCACACACACACACACACACACACACACACACACACACACACGAATGTAAATCTTTAACCCAGCCCATATAAACCTTGTACATGGTTTAAGTCTGTGAAATTGAGCCAAGACTGTTGTTATTGGGGGAAGAAGTAAACAACACAGCCTTTTGGCATCTGTTTTTCCCCTGAAGCTAACCCATTATCTTAAATAGGGTTTCTATTTCTGAAACACAACGCCAAGAACAAAAGCCAGTTGGGAGGAGAGGGTTTATTTGACTTGCACTTCCACATTGCTATTCATCATCAAAGGAAGTCAGGACAGGAACTCACACAGGGCAGAAACCTGGAGACAAGGAGCTGATCCAGAGGCCATGGAGGGGTGCGCTTATTGGATTGCTCTTCGTGGCTTGCTCAAGCCTGTTTTCTTATAAAACCCAGGACCACCAGCCCAGGGATGGGATCACCCACAATGGATGAGGTTCTCCCCCCATTAATCACAAATTGAGAAGTTTGAGAGCTGGATCTTATGGAGGCATTTCCTCAACTGAGGATCCTTCCTGTGTGATGACTCTAACTTGGGTTAAGGTGACACAAAAACACCCATTTTAAGAAGAAGCATGAGTGAAAATATTAAATTAAATTAAAAGAAAATTTTTGAAATTCTGTTTTGTTTTTAAAATCAGTAATTTTTTATCCAATCTGCCTATATCCTATAGCAATAAATTCTCTTGATTTTCAAGAAAATTGAAGACAGGTATGTCTCTTGTGACACCAAAACAAATGGGAGCTTAAAGTACTCAAGAGGCTCTGCTAAGCAGGAAGGGACTTTGAGGTTAAATCTTTATAACCTTGTGCCAATCTGAGGCACTTAAATGTTGTCTTGAATAAGAAGGAACAACTGGGGTTTGCACTCAGTCTACAGCAGGAAAGTAGATTCAGCCACCACTTATGAGAAAGGATGCTCACTGCAATCTTTCAGACAATTATGACAGAAGAATGCATGCACAGTTATCATTACTTCTAGAGAGTTGGGGCAAGTGGGGAAGAAGGCCAACTAATACACAGTTTGCTAACATCTGTGCTATGAAGTCTCCTACATGGGCTAACTTCAAACCGTCCACTAAAACTTAGTGACCTGAGCTGGCACAGTGGACAGAGTGGTTCCACTGCACATAACCCCTTAGCAGAGGTAAGGCAAAATAACTGGGAAATGCCCGGTTTCATGAACCCATCACCCTGTGCATTACATGCCTAGTTATGTATCCTCAACATTAATAACAGTTGTATTTAACAACCAGTTTCAGAGCCTTAGTAATTTTATTAACAGCTTTCAGAAGCTTATACAATGGATTTTTACACACTGCAGGATGTACCAGATGAGAGTTCTGAAATCTCACATGAGCATTTTGACTGTGACTACTGGTTAGAGAAGAACAATATTAACATTGTGTCATAAAGAAAATATATGTTACCCCAACCTATGAGTCCACAGTAAAGTGAGATATTATCTCAGACTAGGCCAATAATATATTCAATGTGAATAATAGCAAGAACAATCTCTCTCTCTCTCTCTCTCTCTCTCTCTCTCTCTCTCTCTCTTTCTCTCTCTCTCTGTCTTTCTCTTTCTCCCTCTGTCTGTCTGTCTCTTTCTCTCTCTCTCTCTGTCACTCACTCTCTCTGTCTCTCTCCCCCCTCTGTCTCTGTCTCTGTCTCTCTCTGTTTCTTTCTCCCCCCATCTCTGACTCTGTCTCTGCCCCCCTCCCCAACCCGTCTCTCTGTTGCTCCCTAGCTGTTTTAAACAGATGGCTCATTCAACTTTATTTAGAAACTCTGTTTTTACAAAAGTGCAGCTGGAAGCATGGACTCAATATCTCTTCATTGAAATAGAACCACTCTCTTAATATGAAATTGCATAATAAGATTTCTCACACCCAGTTTCTGAGAATTATAGGCATTTAAAAAACTGGTTTCTTTTTATAAAAATTCTAGATTCAAAATATAACTGTATAGTTAATCAAATCCTGACTGCACTATAACAAGCCCAGGCCCCTGAATTGAAATAGTAAAAAAAGAAGAATTCTGGCAGCTCTCTGGGCTGTATTTCTCAGTAAGACCTAACCGAGCTATAAATATTCAAAACAGTTTTTAATTCTCCTAATTTAAATATCTGATGAATTCATGCATTTCAGGTTTGAAACTAATTTTTAATAAAAATGCATTGAATATTTTATTTCAAGACTTCATTACTGGGCCAAGAAGATGACCCCATGGATAAAGGAACCTGGCAAGGCCAAAAACCTGAGTTCAATCCCTGGAACTCAAAGGGTAGGAGAGAACTGACTCCCAACAGATGACATCTACCCACCAAATGCACACCAAGGCATGCAGATACACAAAAGGAATTAGTATGAAAATGCTTTGACTCTGCTATTGACCCAGGTGCTGCCTACAGACAGGGACAAACTGACCAGGACTGAAGAGCTCCCATTCTTTGTGTTCATTTTATTCTACTTCTTCATCTTTTTAAATTTTGTATTTTTGATAGTTTCAAATATGCATATATTTAGATCAAATCAACCCTATTTCCCCATCTTGTTCTCTTCATTTTCCTGCTGAACGTCAGGCACTACCTTTGTTGTTGCTGTGGTTTATTTATTCCTACGTAATGCTGCCTGTGTGTTCACAGGTACAGGGCCATCTCCTGGAGCATGAGTAAGCCTTTCAGTGGTCAAGTCAGGTAGCCAGTGATTGTCAATGGCATCTGAACAAGTGGTGGAACTTCAGGAGCCACTCTCCCATCCATTCTGGGCTTTGACCTAATGGAGGATAAAAGTATTCCACAATATCACCCTGCTATGAGTTTCAAGAATGACAGGCCTGGGAAGATATGGCCACTAGTACAATAGTGGCCTGACAGCCACAGAAGAAACCTCTTTTGATTTAGTACGTAATTGTCTTAATTAGGGTTTCATTGCTGTGAAGAGACAACATGGCCAAGGCAACTCTTAGAAAGGCAACATTTAACTGGAACTGGCTTACAGGCTCAAAGGTTTAGTCCATTATCATCATGGTGGGAACCTGGCAGCAGGCAAGCAGACTACATCTTGATCTAAATGCAGCCAGGAGACTGCCTGGGTGGAGCCCAAGCGTAGGAAACCACAAAGCCCATCTACACAGTGATACACTTCCTCTAACAAGGCCACTCCTCCTCCAATAAGGCCACACCTTTTAATAGTGCCACTCCTTACAGCCAAGTATTTAAACACATGAATTTATAGGGCCAATTGTACTTAAAACACCACAATAATTCAGTGTCTCTGGATGTATAAGTCTAAGTGAGAAAGGAAGGTTAACTGGTTGACCACAATTTTATGCCACCTACTTGAGTTCAAGATAAAACAAAGAAATGATAAATGTTTTAGGAGATTGACTTGATCGTTACATATTAAAACATGACTCAAATTATTACCCTATACCCTATAAATACATATAATTACTGTGTGTTGGTTAAAATGCTTTATAAGTTAAAGATAACAGTATAATACATAGTCTTATCCCTAAATGTATACATGAGTTAAGGAATATGAAAGACTAAAACCATCAACATCTTATTTCTATTTAAGTTTGTTGTGTGTTTTAAATCAGATCGTTCCTCACAGACTCATTTTAATTTTTGGTCCCCAGATTGTGGTACTAGTTTTGAAGGTTCTAAAAACTTGGAGGATAGGGTACATCTGGTGACTGGAGGTGGGTTCTTGAGAGTTTATAAGCATTGACTATTTCCTGCCTTGACCCTTGCTTCCTGATTGGCCATGAGGTGAACAGCCATCCTCTGCTTCATGTTCCCAACACCATAACATTCTCTTCAAATGCATGTGGTCAAATGATGCAGACATCTGATCCAATGAACCAAAGTAGATTCTTGCTTTACATTGCTTATGTTGTGTGTTTTGGTCACAGCAAAGAATAACTATTACGGCTGTTACCTGGCGGTAAATATATTTATATGATGCCTTAGATGGTTTGCTATTAATGAATAAAGTGTAAAACATGATAAAATATAATAATTCTTTTATTCACTTGCCATGTATTATTAGATATGTTTAAAATATGCTAATTCTTTCACTCAGTTAACATGTGTTTACAGAGTACCTGAACATGCTAGGCATGAAAAGCATATACTATGGTATATAACAAAGGCTCATGTGCTAATGTTGCATGTATTTTCAGTAGAGTCCAGGACAGGGTAAGAAAGACAATGAGATAATATATAACCAAAAACAACAACATAAAACAACATAATTTTAGACAATGATAAGCACATGAAGAATTTTAGGGCCAATTTAATTAAATGGCTCAGTTTGTAAAAATATCTTTTGCACAGCATGATGGTCTGAGTTCAGTCCCCAAACCGATAGTGGACAGAAGGAATCCATTCCAGAAACATATCCTCTGGCCAGCACAAAGACAGCATGTGCATGTACACACACACTAATTATAAATTCAAAACTCCAGAAGAATTTAAATTCCAAAAGATCAAATATATTAAAATGGCAAACCAGATGGGCTTCTAAAATTCAGAGGCCACAGAGAGCATGAGCATTGAGTGCATACAATGTTGTTACTTCATTTAATATAGTACTAAATTTTAACACTGGAAATGTCCCGTGTTTAATGAGAAACTTGTAAACTGTTAAAGAGAGAAGCAAGAGTAAACATCTTAAATAAGGGTTAGCTTTGAGTATAGGAATGCAGAAGGGTAAAGTGGGCACAGAGTAGCAAGTCAAATTCGATAGCTGCCCAACTTAAGCAGATACCAAGGGCCCCACTGTACAGAGAGCTGCAGGCCTTTGGTGAAGAGTTAAACCACAAAGAAATCTGGACATGAACTGATAAGAAACCAGGAATAGCAATGAAACCATCAGCTTCTATCTTTTTTCACAGGAGTCCTTAGGCAAAGGGGGAAACAAAGGGAAAATGGCAGAGATTAAGAAGCGTCGATCCTGGGAGGGAGAGAAACTGTCTACTAAGAGTGGGAATGCCCAAATGGTTAGTGGGCCACAGCAGACATGGAGGTAACACCCAGAGTGATGAAGAAAACGCATCAGGATTGCTTTCTTCATGCAACACTGCCTATTAGGAAGGACATGATTGTAAAAGTGCCACTGTTTCTAATGGCTCCTTGTCTCTTTCTCCTCCCTGCCTTTTCACTTGGTGATCTTCTAGCTTCATCCTCGGTCTCAGCACCACTTTCTCCTTATCTTTGGTCCTTTTCCCACATGCACTGTTCCATGCCTATGCTTCAACTCTCAAGCCTCTTCTGAATTAACTCTCCTAGTCATGCAGAGCAGAAAGCTCAGCAGCGCCCAATCTCTTCCTCCACCACATCCAACCACTTATCATACAAGAGCTCCCAGCTTCACCAGAATCTCAGATGGCCACCTCTCTTCATATCGATGGATGCAGCTCCAAAGGCTCCCTCTTCTGTTACTCCTAGTTCAAGCTCAGTCCTTCTTCTGTTACTCCTAGGTCAAGCTCAGTCCTTCTTCTGTTACTCCTAGGTCAAGCTCAGTCCTTCTTCTGTTACTCTTAGGTCAACCTCAGTCCTTCTTCTGTTACTCCTAGGTCAAGCTCAGTCCTTCTTCTGTTACTCCTAGGTCAACCTCAGTCCTTCTTCTGTTACTCCTAGGTCAAGCTCAGTCCTTCTTCTGTTACTCCTAGGTCAAGCTCAGTCCTTCTTCTGTTACTCCTAGGTCAAGCTCAGTCCTTCTTCTGTTACTCCTAGGTCAAGCTCAGTCCTTCTTCTGTTACTCCTAGGTCAAGCTCAGTCCTTCTTCTGTTACTCCTAGGTCAAGCTCAGTCCTTCTGTTACTCCTAGGTCAAGCTCAGTCCTTCTGTTACTCCTAGGTCAAGCTCAGTCCTTCTTCTGTTACTCCTAGGTCAAGCTCAGTCCTTCTTCTGTTACTCCTAGGTCAAGCTCAGTCCTTCTTCTGTTACTCCTAGGTCAAGCTCAGTCCTTCTTCTGTTACTCCTAGGTCAAGCTCAGTCCTTCTTCTGTTACTCCTAGGTCAAGCTCAGTCCTTCTTCTGTTACTCCTAGGTCAAGCTCAGTCCTTCTTCTGTTACTCCTAGGTCAAGCTCAGTCCTTCTTCTGTTACTCCTAGGTCAAGCTCAGTCCTTCTGTTACTCCTAGGTCAAGCTCAGTCCTTCTTCTGTTACTCCTAGGTCAAGCTCAGTCCTTCTTCTGTTACTCCTAGGTCAAGCTCAGTCCTTCTTCTGTTACTCCTAGGTCAAGCTCAGTCCTTCTGTTACTCCTAGGTCAAGCTCAGTCCTTCTTCTGTTACTCCTAGGTCAAGCTCAGTCCTTCTTCTGTTACTCCTAGGTCAAGCTCAGTCCTTCTTCTGTTACTCCTAGGTCAAGCTCAGTCCTTCTTCTGTTACTCCTAGGTCAAGCTCAGTCCTTCTTCTGTTACTCCTAGGTCAACCTCAGTCCTTCTTCTGTTACTCCTAGGTCAAGCTCAGTCCTTCTTCTGTTACTCCTAGGTCAAGCTCAGTCCTTCTTCTATTACTCCTAGGTCAAGCTCAGTCCTTCTTCTGTTACTCCTAGGTCAAGCTCAGTCCTTCTTCTGTTACTCCTAGGTCAACCTCAGTCCTTCTTCTGTTACTCCTAGGTCAAGCTCAGTCCTTCTTCTGTTACTCCTAGGTCAAGCTCAGTCCTTCTTCTGTTACTCCTAGGTCAAGCTCAGTCCTTCTTCTGTTACTCCTAGGTCAAGCTCAGTCCTTCTTCTGTTACTCCTAGGTCAAGCTCAGTCCTTCTTCTGTTACTCCTAGGTCAAGCTCAGTCCTTCTGTTACTCCTAGGTCAAGCTCAGTCCTTCTTCTGTTACTCCTAGGTCAAGCTCAGTCCTTCTTCTGTTACTCCTAGGTCAAGCTCAGTCCTTCTTCTGTTACTCCTAGGTCAAGCTCAGTCCTTCTTCTGTTACTCCTAGGTCAAGCTCAGTCCTTCTTCTGTTACTCCTAGGTCAAGCTCAGTCCTTCTTCTGTTACTCCTAGGTCAAGCTCAGTCCTTCTTCTGTTACTCCTAGGTCAAGCTCAGTCCTTCTTCTGTTACTCCTAGGTCAAGCTCAGTCCTTCTTCTGTTACTCCTAGGTCAAGCTCAGTCCTTCTTCTGTTACTCCTAGGTCAAGCTCAGTCCTTCTTCTGTTACTCCTAGGTCAAGCTCAGTCCTTCTTCTGTTACTCCTAGGTCAAGCTCAGTCCTTCTTCTGTTACTCCTACGTCAAGCTCAGTCCTCTGGCAGACCTGGGTGCTTCCACCTTTAACCTCTACAGTGCAGACTCTGCAGTGCTGCAGCAATGGTCTGAGACCAAGTCCTGGCCATGCCTTCCTGTAAAAGTACACATCTTCTCCTGCCCTTCGGTACACAGCCAGTGAGTTGTCCTGCTGATTTCAGGTATCTTCCAATTTTCCCACAAAAAGCTCCTCTCAGGACACTGGCTCATGAACTCATAGTATCGTATAGCCACATGAGAACCTATTGGAGTTCCTCAAGTGGAACTGGTGCTTTGGGCTGTTCATCAGTTGATCATTTTATAGAATGACAACTCTGTAACCTTAAACCCATGATACACTGTTCTTTATACATTAGGTATTGAAAGAAATACCCATGCCATAATGTAGAAAATTATACAAAAAGCAGACATGGGGCTCAAATGCAGGCCATTTGTGAACAAACAGAAAAAGTAAATTAATGAAGTAATCACCATGGTGGATGATCCCGTTCTCTAGCAATGCTTGTCCCAAGTGAACACCCTCTTCAGGCCTGTGGATTTCTCCAATTTCCAGCAGCCATGAGACAAATTCACTGCAAGGGAAAGATAATGGACGACATAAGGTCTGTGTCTCTCTGAGAATCATGTCTGGTGATGGAAAAACTGTGAAAGGAATCTTAAATACACAAAGCACCATTTTGAGACATTGTCTGGAAGATATTTTTTCTCATGCATAGGGCTCCCAACCACAGAAGTCACAGTCTATTCCAGAATCCCTATGTACTAAGCCTCCCCTACATTGAACCCACTTAATAACTGCACTTGGGGAGGTCCTCTTTCTCAAAGAGCATTTGAAAAAGGATTTAGTTAAAAGATGACACTCCCCCACTTCCCCACACCCCAATGTCAATTGCTGTGGAGATCACTGAGATAAATACTCAATAAATACAAATATTTCCAAATAAAATGTTCCTATGTTTATGCTTAAAAAGATCTAACACTTGAATATTTACATTAACTGATGAATGTGATTCAGAATCATTTTTGTTTCTTGCACACAGCCCAGAGTAATGAAGCTATGGCCATTACCAAACCATTCTTTTCCATTGATCCCACAGGTAACAAATACCTTCTATCAAATTATCAAGGGACGCAGAACTCTACAAGTATGTTGGTTAGTTTAAGAAATACTTGTCAAGGCAGGAAAGTGGACAAAGGGCTTTCGATTCTTTTATTAAATAAGAATCATATAAAAGAATGACTAAGCATAAGAGGAATAATAAAAGAAGCAAGATAACTTAAGAAAATAAAAGAGAAAAGGTTTAAGAATGTAAAATACCTTGTAATGATTACAGTCATGGGTTCTTCAACATAAAACTCTAGAATCAAGCCCTGCTTCTTTGCCCTCAAGTTGTATGACTTCTCTCAAGCTGGATGCCTTTATTGATAACACAGGAATGATATTGGGAATATCAAGGTCATAGTGCTGCTACAGGATTGCTTGGGATGAGATATGTCAGCACAGGGCCTGGCACATAATGGCTTCTGACAAAGGCCAGTTGATTGAACTGGTTCATATGAAGCTAAAGCATGATTCTTCATCCAGAGTTCTCTTACTTCACTAAATGCCAAGTGTGGATGAAAAAAAGAGCTGATTTACAGAATGATGTGAAATGGTGGTGTTTTCTTAATGTGTGAGAGAGGTCAGTAAGTTCTCAAGTGACATTAACAATAAAGAAAAGATATTCTATGACTATGTAGTATGCCCATTAAAGGTCCCAAGAAGCCATAACTTTCAGTGAATGTCCAGCAAGTGGACGTATCACCATGGGGACCCTAAAATTATACCCATGAAATTATTACAATATATGCCATCCTTATGGTGCATGTTGGGTCTTCCATTTTAAGGGGGAACTAGATCTGTTTTCCTTTGCATTAGCTCTCACCTAAGGGGTATTGACAGATCACAGATGCAATACCTTACTAATGTCTTCAGGCAACTGGGTAGCCCCACTATGAGGATCACTTCCTCAGATGGGCCTACAGTCTGAGGTTTCCTGGCCTACAGTTCAGATGTGGCCACGTGCTGTCTCCTGGTAGCTAAATATCCCAGTGGGTACAGATCCATCAACTTCATGGATTAAAGAGAAACAGAGATTTAACTGCCCCAAACCAATATACAAACCAATAATAGTATCAGGAGTTGAACAAAGATAAATGATTATAGACTGATCTTTGATATAATTCCAGGGATGTTTTGCAGACAGACTTCAGCATCCACTAACCACATGAATGTGTCAAGTTCCCTGGTCCATAGTTGCTGATTCTTTATGTAACACAATAAACTCCTAAAGATCGCTTGCTGAATTCAAACTTAGATACAGAAAGAAACCAGAGTAGAGACTGGCCTAAGAAGAACCAGCTAAGCAGCTTCACTCCTCACCCAGGGAATCTCATGCACCCAAATGACCAATAGTCTCAGGTTTGAGGCCCCTCAGAGGACAATCTACCATACTCGTAATTGATACTCTTCTATTTTGACTCCAGTTGTATTAAATCTCACTAAACAAAAGTTTAGATTATTTTCTCCGAGCTGTCTCATCCCTTCATTTTACACACTCATGCCAGACTCTGAGTCTCAGATCCTGAACACTTCCACATCACATCTATCATCCTGTCCCCAACAGGCATACAGCTACCTGACATTCTTTGCCTGACCACAAGCTCTAATTCACCATGACAACAGGCATGTCAGCAATTGTTAAGACCAAAGGTGGTGACTGGACGGCTCAAGGGGCCCACCGTGACTGCATCTTTGTCAATTACCTCATATCCCTACATCCAGAAAACGTGGATTAAGAATATAGATTGAAAAATGTTTAGGATAATACCTTTTAAACACAAACCGTGTTAAGGTAGATGATACACCCAAGAGACCAAGCTTACCTTCCCAGGAAGCACTTGGGGAATGTGGTCAGTTTTCTTTTTCTGTCTTTGATCAGATTTCCCTGCTTGCACATCATTTTATACAATTTCTCACCCTGCTCGGAGATCATTACCCAGGTATCTTGCTCCATTCCTAATTTTAAACCTATGAAATAACAGGCATCATGTTAATTCTCTTCTACATAATTTAATTTTAATGAGCCAGTTACATCACATAGTAAATCAAGGTGTACATCATGCCTCACCGCATTCTCATAATTTCCCCATCCTCTGTTCTCAAAGGAAGCAAGAATTTTCACAAAGCAAAACAGCTCCCACTTTATGCACCCACCTTTCCGACGTTCTCTTTCTTTCAAGATAGCTTCAAACCATTCATGCTTTTCTTCAGGGCTTTTAGCCATGCATACGAACCATTTATTTTTCGCTGTGTTGTGTATCTTCCACCCATTCACAACTATGTGCCCACTGCTGTGAAAATCAGCTGAAAAGTAACAATTGAATACCAATCACTACAGGGCAATATGTATTACATCAGCATGAACAGGCAATTCCTGATGAACGATACTCATATACTGTACACAGGACAATTAAGGAAATATTTATAGGGTAGGTATGTTCATGGACAGCCATGTTTATTAATGGAACATATCTAACTCAGAATACTGATATATTAAATATAATTAGATATTGTATATTAACATATTTTAACCTATGTCCAAAGATATTTATGATTTTTTGAAAATAATAAAGCAACTTTAAGGCATTTTTCAATAACCAAGCATTTTAGATATTAAATTCATTTTAGCTTTCTAATATTTCCTAGAAATATATTCTAGGTTTCAGAAAAAGGACAGTGTTGCTGAAGAGATAAGTTTATATTACTTAATGAATGTCGCAGGGCAATAAAGTCAGCAAAAGAATGGTGTACAAAAGTAAAACAAAACAAACAGAAACAGATGCTATCACTACACCAGGATGGGATGGAATCTTGGAGCCCACACCATTCCACATAGTGAAAGTAGGGAGAGAGCAGTGACACAATTTGTCCTTACTAGTCAGTCATGCCCACCAAGCAATGGCTCCAAGATGGAGAAGTGAGGGACAGCCTGATTCAGGGACGTCGTTTGTGTCCCATAACGTATTAGGCAGCAGCAGCCAGTACCCAGAGCACAGCCATGTGAATGAGCAGAAACACCCAGGTGCTGCTCCCCCTGGCTTGGCAACTCTTCTGCCAGGCCACACATTTCACTAAGGTTTGAAGGGCAGCGGTGTTCGTGGTGCTCACTCCTTTTCCATTCTGGCCAAAGCACCATGCTATCTTCTGTTAACTGGCTGATCCCCAGAATGCACTCCAGAGTCACTACATGCCCATGTCCTGTCCTTTAAAACATCCCAGTCATATCTGCATCAGTCAAATTATACCAGACCCTGGTCTGTGTTGTATATATGTACGGTGAGCCCAGAAACAGCAACCTTTGGTAGAACAGGGCCTCAAATTTGTAAAAGGAGCTTTGGGGAATCGTTATTTTTACTTAATTCATGTTCATAGCCAATTAAAAATAGCTCACAGTTATGGGTTATAAGATTATGGGTTAGCTATCTTTAAGGGGAATATCAAAATGACTTTATAATTACTCTAGACTTTTATTGAGAAATTTTAATGAATGAGCGAGAATAAAACTAAAACACATTTTCTATTAAAAAATATTTGCAACTGTTCGTTTATGCTTGTCACCTGACAAGGTCCTTACATGTGAACTGTGATCCATTGTTTAAAAGATCCCACATTCGTGCCTGCTTTACCCCCCTCCAGACAAAGAAATCTACAATAGCCATGTTCAGCCTACATGAGAAATACTAGGCCCACTTTAACATTGAGCTCATCATAATCTTCCCACAGCTAATAGTAAACTCAGCTAATAATATCTATTTCTGAAGACTGAAAGAATCAATCTTCTCAAATAACACACCACCTGATGTACAAACAGCATTGGGGAAAATCAGATTGTATCATATCAACTGAAATAAATTAGTGTGCACACATATGCGTCATGGATGCATGACACCTGCTAAGACCAGAAGAAGCTGGATAGATCCCCTGAAGCTGGTCTTACCGCACTTACAGATGGAGTAAAAGTTACAACATGGGTGTTGGGAACCCAATTTGAGTTCTCTTAAGATCAGCAAGTGATCTTTCCTGCTAAGCCAACCCTACAGCCCTGTGTCATATGATTTTAAATGGAAGAATAATGATAATCCATTCAATGTTCAGAAGGGAATTGTTTTCTGTTATGTTTTTAAACTATTATTTGTAATTGTAAACTTATATACGTAGTTCTCACATATATGCATAAATATGGAGCCTCAAGAATGAATATACATATTTCATAAGGTAATTAACATATACAAAAATAAGAGATGCTTTCCATTTGCTTTAAAATGCAGCACTCTGTAAGAAGACATAATCACAGCACATTGTTCAAAATATTCCCACTAGGAAACTTGTTCATAAAGATCATTCTCACTAAGGCCAAGGAAAAGGTCGATAGTCTTTCTCCTCCATGAATTTTGTTTGGTTTTGATTTGATCTGTTGCTAGGATCCAACCCAGGGCCTCTCCAGTGTTAAGCAGTCACCCAATTACTGAGATACACTCCCAACTTCTTTGTCCTCTTTAAGAATTAAAAATATCTTCAAATGAAATAACAGTTAGGTGATTAACACAGAACTTCATAAGCTTCCATGGGACCAAAAGATTAATTTTATAGAAGACATGCAAAGGAGAATTGAACTTAACCCCCACTCATTAAATGTGGAATGTTTAAGTTCAAAAAATCCACCACATCTGATTTCTTATAAAACCAGAAATATTCAAAGGTCAAACCCAAACAAGTCATGAATGACTCTGAAGCCATGTGATCTGGGAGTTCCTTACATTATAATTCAGCACCCAGCCTCTGACAGCAATGGAGTTCTTCCAAAAGTGCCCCCTATAAACCTCAGTTGGTACACTGGTAGCCATTTATACACTTGTATTTTATTAAGAAGGATACTATCCAAGACCTGTACACACATCCTACAAAAGAGGGAGTTACCAAAATATCTGTTCAAAACATCAAATATTAATAATAGCAAGCGCAAGGCCCTGGGTTCGGTCCCCAGCTCCCAAAAAAAAAAAAAAATAATGATAGCTCCATAATGCATCTAGCCCTTGCTCTGATGGTCAACAATGAATTATCAATTCTAAAAGAAAACTTAAAATCACAACCCATTCAGATGAATATTTCATGTCAAGAAAATTAGTTTTGGAATAAATCTTTGATTTTATCAAATGATGCAAGAAAGAATTCTGGCATCCAACACAACATGGGCTATTACTTAGAACAAAAATGGGGAGGGGGTTCAAATATTCCTTTAAAACCCATAAATGTTCTCATCTCTCAAATTTTTTGGGATACTAAGATTTCTTTACATAACGTAAAAGATTTGATTTAAGATGTTTTAAAATGTATTAGAAAATATTATGCTTTTCATAACCTAGTTAACATAGTAAAATTATGAGCTTTTAGTTAAGAATGTATTTAGGGACATTTAGAGGGCTCAGCAGGTGAAAAGGTTCCCTACACAAGCCTGCATTTGTGAGTTGGGTCCTTGGACCCACAGAAAGAAAGAGCTGACTTCTGTGGGTTCTGGAGTTCTCTGCACTCTACACTTTTACCCTAACCCACAGGCAAACCCTTCATGTATAGCAGCAGCAGTAGTGGTGGTGGTGGTGGCGGTAATAATAATAACAGCATAGAAAATATTCTACCGAACATGTACAAAAATTACTTTGATCAGGTATCCTTATTTATTCAATTAACTCTTGTAAAACTACTGAACACTATGTGCATGCACTTGGTGAACACAAATGGGAAAATGACGAGTATCATTAATACTTCTATTTAAGTGAATATTTAAGAGTTTGCATTTTTCAACATTTAAAAATACATGAAAGAAATTATTTTAAAATCTCATTCAAAACGCAAAGCTTAATATTCAGTAATATACTCAATACCTTAAGATGGTTCTAAATATTTATACTAAAACAATGGTTGCACATTTTCTGTTTTAAAGTGATTGGACTTTTAAAATATATCTGAGGCAAAACAAAGCAGTAGTACAATGCTTGCCCAGCCTATGTGTGAAGCTAAGTTTGACACCCACCACAAAATAAAGTGGAAAAAACAAACAAACACACAGATGGGAAAACTATCCTAGAATAAAAATTTCCAGTCGTACCACATTCAAATGTAACCACTGTATTCAAACCTGTGGTTTGCCCAATGAACCATAAACCACTTTTTTAAAACGTCTGCTGCCTTCATTCGTTCGCTCTGCCAAACCACATGCATAAATTCGTTCTTCAAAGAGCTTTCAAACTTACTAGAAAAGCTAATCGGTGGAATTTTGCAAATGTTTTCGCTATTGCTATTAATTGGGTATTTTATAACACCACGAACAAACTACTATCCCCAGCAATAATCCTCAAAGAGAAACTAAATTAAAGTCACTGAAATGAATGCTGGAATCCAGATAATGGGTGGATGGCGATCTGGCTACACGCTAAATTACTAACATCCTCACTCAACAGGACAAATAAAATGGAAGACAACTGGCCAAACTCTTTCACGTTGGAAGGACATACTATCAGTTCATCTATGCTATGGTGTGACCATGATAGAATACAAGTTATTAAGAATTCTAGGGGTTGGGGATTTAGCTCAGTGGTAGAGCACTTGCTTACCAAGCGTAAGGCCCTGGGTTCGGTCCCCAGCTCCGGAAAAAAAAAAAGATTCTAAACAGAATTTATCATAATTATTTACTAGGGGGCTGAAGATTTAGTTCAGTAGTACAGCTTTTCCCTCACAAGTGGAAGGCCCTGGGTTTATGAGAATAATTGAGTTATGTTGTATGTGTCAGTTGAAGGCTAAGCGAGTGTCACAACAGACACAGATATTTCTCCTGCTAGTTTTGAACGAAATCAGGGCGATCAGGTGTCTGATGGAGTTTCTTTCTCCAGGAAGCATTTTTGTCTACACCTATAGTGTATAACAACACTAATTGCTTCTATGATTCAAGTAAACCAAAATTTTCCCATCTGGTTTTCCATCAGAAAGTCCAGGCATCCTCAAAACTTTATCTCAATTCACTCAGTTGTGATCGTGATAAAGTACCGCTGCTGAGTTGGTTTGGATAATTGTGGATAAGGCGGATATCCGGATAAGCCGGATATTGCGGATAAGGTGGATATCCGGAGAGGCAGATAAGATAAGCAGTTACTTGGCAGTGGATATCACAAGTCTGGCCCAGATCTTTCAGGACCATAGGTTCTCATTAAAATCTGAGTTCATCGAGAAGCAATGAAGGCTCTGTGATAGGAATGACCAGGGAAATAGGAAAGGAAGAAAGTTGATGCAGCAGCCCTAAAGGCTCACTGAAAAGGCAGCTTCTGAGATCAGCCCCAATGCCAGCTTCCGAGGCATGGATACCAGGGCCGCATGACTGAACCCTGACCCCTGATCTCCACCCCATGACCGAAGCCTGGACCCTGCTCTCCACCAAACAACAGAATGTTCCACAGTGACTTTGTTCTGGCATCTGGGCTCAAGTCTCCCAAAATACTGATGAATTTCATTGCTTGTCTTTGAGATCTTGTTCATCCTTAAAAACTCTATGTTCAAATTCCTAAAGAGGAGAGGGTGCACACCTCCAGGCCTTCCTATGTACTTCCTCAGAGGAAGTGAAAGAAGGCATTCATTTGTAACTTGAAGTGCTTTCCATTCCCTGTTTTTTAATCATTAAGACAATGAGATCTGTTTTGTCTCTTTGTAAACAAATTCCAAAGACAAACTTTATGTCATGCACCCAATAGTAGCTTTCACTCCCAAGTCTCTCTCTCTCCCTCCCTCCTTCCCTCTCTCTTTCCCTCCCTCCCTCCCTCTCCCTCTCTCCCCATCTCCCTCCCTCTCCCTCCCCCCCCTCTCTCACACACACAAACACCACACACACAAGCACAACCTCCCTCCCTACAGAACAAGAAGAAATGAAAGTTCAATTTGTGTTTCTCATATACTCCCCAGAGCGTGGTCAAAATCCCAGTGGCCAACCTTAAAGACATCTGAGGCCTTCTCTCCTTGCTCCCCTGCCAAAAGTCATCAATTGTGGGAAGCTATACTGCAACATCCTGATCACAGTTGTTATGAGTTCTCTCCTCCGCGGTTTCCTCTCTAGGCTGTTACTTTAGGGGGGATTGGAGTGGGGTGGGAGTAGCGGTTGTCACAGCAACAGAGAAGCTAATGAAGGCACTGTATAGTCTGAAGTAGGTGAACAGACAAGTCACATACATTATATACACATACTATGGTATTATCTAGCTACTGATAAGGGATTCTAGTCAGAGTGACAAGAAATCCTTAGTCCCACTGCTTTGCTGGATATGAAGAGGCTTGACTCTACCTTGGGGGGGGGTAAATTTAGCTATCTATTAATCTATTCTATATGCTCTTATCATCTTTCCTAATGCAACATTGAAATTATAATGAAAATCATTGGAGAAAAATGTGATTCAATTTACAAATCCTTCACTTTGGGTATATAACCTTTTTTTTTTCCTAAATGATAAACGTAAAATGCATTTTAACTTTGTTTTACTTTATGGTTGTGACTAATCATATTTTCATAAACATGTTTGTAAAGGTCAAATTTTCAAAAAGAAAGTTTACTTCCCTTTAGTAATAAGAAGCAACCCAGCACTTGGGACCACAAAGATCATCCCCAGTTTCCCTCTGCAAGACAACTGACAACCGAGCCACATGTAACCACTGCATAACAATCCACACCTACAGTCATTTACGTTCTATGGTTAAATGTTATAGAATGAAATTACCATCCTAATAAAATACAACTTAAAGAGAATCAATTCACTCAGTAGACATTTTCTGCACCCGTCTTTTACACTCCCAAATACAAAGTTGCTAATGTCCTATAGCATTAAAGCAAAATAGGCATACTCAGACAGAGTACAGCAGTTATTTTCTTTTCAAATAGTATCTTCCAGCCAACACCATTTACAAGCTAAACAAGGATCCTGCACATCTACATCTCCCCTCACTCCCCAACCTACCCGTCATACCTAGCAAGGCATGCCTAAGCTTTGACGGGCAAATTATGGCATCAGAAGTGTGCTCACCTGTACCGTCATCCACATTCTCCACTTCCATCACCTCGGTATTGATCCGCCCTCGGAAGACATACCGATGCCCATCCGTGGATGCCTTGCTATTCTTCAGCCGTCTTAAATAAATGAAACCACAAGGCTTTTGTTACTAACTTAATATGGATCTTAAAGTTCTTTGGAAGAAAGTCTCGAATTGGTTAGTATCATAAAAAGTCTGGGGAAGTTGATTTTACTCAAGTCTTCTCCCTCACGATGGTGCTGGTAGGTTGCTGTGCAGGCTGGGAGGAGGGAAAGTGAAGCAGGATCTCATGTATCCTAAACAGGCCTAAAATATGCTATATAACAGGGCATGGCCTTGAACTTCTGATCCTACTGCTTCCAGTTTCCAATTGCTGGAACTACAGGTGTGCATGACCACACCCTATAGAGAGAATTCTGAAATCTTTGTTTCTTAAAAAAAAAACAAAAACAAAAACAAAAAAACAACAACACAGAGAAATATTGTAAGAATATGTTTTCATTTTAATCCCAGGTATGGGGATGTGGAGCAGTTTCAGACTGTCCATAGTAGCTGACTGTGATTTGCCTCGTACTCAAGCAGAGGTATAATTTTGCCAGCTGCAGATAGTTTCTGCGATGGTGCGAGGGTTGGAATTCTGTGAACTTTTCAAGCTAGAGACCTGGTAGACAGTGTTGATGGGGGGATCATTGGTCATTCACGGGGCATGGGTGTGGTTTGCAAGTAAAAAGAAGAAACAAAAGAAGAAAGAAATTAGATTCAGATAGCTCTCCCCAACCCTATCCTTTTTTCTCTCCTATCTAGTGATAGGCAGTGAAATCAGGGGGATGAAGGGCAGGAAAAAGGAGGCCCACAACGTAGCAGAGACCAGCTACAAGCAAAAAAGAAAGAAGGAAATTAAATCCGGAGATCTCTTTCTCTCTCCCTTCTATCTTTCTTTCTCTTGTATCTAGTGATAGGGGCTGAAACTGGGGGTAAGGTGGTGGGGATAAAGGATAAGAAAAAGAAGAACCAACTACAGTACCCTGTTTATTTGATGCTGGGCCCCTAACTCAGACTTCTTGCTTGCTATAAAATATTCTACCAAGTAAGCTACACCACCAGCCCGTTATGTATATGAATTAAAACAACACCCAACTAAAATAAAGCATGAAACTAAAGACTATATAGCAGTAGTGGTGTGGTCATGCACATTTCGTCAATGTGAGACGTCAATACCGTGAAGCCTAACTGACAGATGCTGGAAGTCGTTCATTTTAATGCTACATTTGAGTTCTCACACCTCTGATTCTCAATTTTCAATAGCTGAGAATTGTTTTTCAAGACCTGGCAAGCAAACTCAATTAGTTCTTCTGATTCATCTTCAGAGAAACTGACCTTCTGGAAGCTCATATGTACGTGACAACTCAGATGCAAAAATATATCCTGGTCCCTAGAGACGACTTAGCAGATAAGAGGATTTTCTGCTCCTACGAAAGTTCTGACTTCAATTCCTAGAAGCAACATGGTCACTCACAACCTCTGTGACCCCAGTTCCAGAGGATCTGGCACCCTCTTGTGGCTGAGAGGGCACTAAGCAACCACACACAGTATACACACATACAGGCAGATTTAAAACTTACATACAGAAAAAGAAATTACTTTAAAAATGTGGGATGCTTCTACTGTTTTTATATGACCACAGTATACTTGTTAAACAAGACTTTTAGTACATTTTCAATATTTCTAAAAGTCTTATTTATTTTTAAATTAATCGACATTAATTTAAAGTAAAAGCTTCACCCAGATCTACCGATGACCACCTGTATCAGAGAACTACACAGTAACATATCAGGATAATCAGACTGGATGGAGGTGTTTTTCTTTTAATTAAGCAGTAAAGGATTAACAAAAGTATTCAAAATTTAAAACCATTTCGAGTCAGTCAACAGACTTCAGTTGACCTAGTTTGGAATCTGACTCAACAGCTAAAGTCTGTATAGAATCTAATTCATGGAAATAAAGATACTTAATTTTATAATGGAAGAGCTAGTCATCTGTGCCCATCCACTAGCCCCTCCTCCCCTCCTCTCTTCTAAGTACTGACCTTCCTTGAGGTAGGCAATGGAAACATCTCTGCATACTTCCCCTCCCAGACCTCCTTCCATGGAAAACAAAGAGCTGGTTAATCAGTCCTGACCCCTCATCCATAGTTAGCAGTCCTTCACTTCACTACTAAAAACAACAAATGAATTCATCTGATCAGAGAGCCTGTAGCCCATAGCCATCACCACTACACACTCTAGTATGACTTGGATAACAATCTCTAAATGTCCTCTGCTACAACTCCTCAATAAATGCTCTTAATCAGAAATTTAGGCCATATATATGTCAGAGCCTCTTGGGTCCCCTGCAATGTTTCACCCCCCTTGTCAGACCCTTCTGGGTTTCTTGCAGGGTTTGACCCCTGCTGAGCCCTGCTGATGCATGTGGAAGCCTTTTGTTCCTAACAAAGGAGCAGTCTGGCCTGGTACCCACACACCTGGGTGGTGGTCAATTCATTCCTGCCTTTTGTCCGTCTTTGTCTCTGAGATTTAGACTGATCTTCTGGGATTTTTCCCTAGTTTATTCAGGTCACTAGTTGGTCTTTTGTTACTGAAGTCTCGAGCCAGGGTTTCCCACTGTGCTTCCCAGATATTTTGTACCTGGTATACTTGGGGTATATATTTTGGTGAATAAAGTTAGAGGAGGCCCTTCCTCTTCAGGCTTGACACGAATAACCTGTGTGTGTATGTTTCTATAATCCTGCAGGCTTTCACCCGATTCTTGGTACCGTGTTGGTGCAGGCGCCGACATATATGTGTGTGTGTGTGTATATATATATATATATGTGTGTGTGTGTGTGTGTGTGTGTGTGTGTGTGTATGTATATATATGTATATGTATATATATGACTCATATTACATTTACTATAGATTTTTTTCTAAACAGCAAGTATTTATCTGTAAACACGTTTCTGTTGTTTAACTTAATTAACAATTAAAACAAGAAGTTCTATCATTTCATCATTTGTATATTTATGTTCAGTATATTAATATACATGCTTTTATATGTTTTACAAGATAGAATCATGATATCATGAAAGAACATTTCTTAGAAGTTGGTACTCTTTTGTTCAAAAGCAATCACAAGACAGTGGCTTAGTATTCTTGATGATAGTTTTGGTCATAGGCAAAACAATTGTGAATACTCACACAGCACACAAAACACACGAACACTCACACATATCCTCATCCACATATATACATTCACAATATACAACATTCACACAACACATACTCAGATTCACATACAAAAACACAGACATACATTCAGCACATATACACATACAGACAAAATACATATACTCACATACAACTTACACAATACATATTTTTGTATGTACAAACACATATAAATATAGCCTCCCTCATAACCACACATACAAAACAAACAAACACTTTCTATAACATGCACACGCACAGAGGAGTGATTCATCATCGGGTCCTATTTTCAAAGCTTTTAATTTTCTTTGTGATCCCACTTGGAACTTAGAGCAGGCTTTTTAATCTTGAATGCTGATACTGAGTTATAATGTGTAAATCTATAGGCAGCTTACACTTGAACATCCTCTAATCTCTCAAGAAAGTAGCCTGACATGAAGATTCGAAGCCAGTTTGTCTTGTGTTATGGAACAGCATCTCTGTGCACATTCATTCTGTCATCCCTGCCTTCTGACCATGTGCTCTATGTTAGCAAGACAATGTACAGTGGCAGAACGCTGCAAACAATGCTAAAATCCAATGACAGGGGAAGAAGTAATAAACTGTGATTAATCAAATAGGTTATCAATGCAGCAATACAGAACTGGATATTCATTTTGGAAACTGATGAATGGAAAAGGTAAATAGAAAAAAATCTAAATGTACTGTGATTCTGTCTTAGAAAGTCATCAAGCAAAACGAAGTAGCATCTCATTCATTGGAACCACATGCTACACCATAAATCATCTGTACACTCGTCTCTCCCAACATTGATAGCACTAAAAGGATCCAAAGAGATGCCTAATTTAACACATCATTCTTCAAAGAGTGCAAGTGGAAATCCGAAATGAATGCATTGTCCTTGGTTCTTGTGATTACAGTATTATGGGATGTTGAGAGGATTTCAGTTTACTCTGCTCTCAAAGTAGCTCTGGGTCTCCTAAGGCCTATGTATGTTAAGGTGAAGCCTGTAAATGACGTGGGTTGTTCCTGGAATAGACAGTGCACAGGCCTCTCTAATTTTGGAAGAAAGGGGACCTCAGTCTATTTCAGTGGTTCTCAATGTTCCTAACACTGTGACTGTTTACTGCAGCTCCTCATGCTGTCATGACCCCCAACGATAAAATTATTTCATTGTTACTTATAACTCTATTTTTGCTACTCTTATAAATCATAATGTGAGTAGCTGATATGCAGGATATCTGATATTCGACCTTCAAAGGGGTCACGCCCGCAGGCTGAGAATTGCTAATCAGGTTATTCCCTTTGTAGCCACTGTGCCTTAAGGATATCTGCCAGACACACAGTAAGATCTTCCCTCCATACTACTTTTTCAGTTAATTTCTGGGAGACCATAATATCACATTACGCCAGCATTTTGTATACTGGTGATAATATTGTGAAAGCTCTGGATTTACACGGGTGTAAGCTCTCAGGACTGCATGATCACAATGGAAGTTCAAATTCATAACTGATAGTGCTAATGAGCTTCAGGTCAAATTCATAACTGATAGTGCTAATGAGCTTCAGGTACAGGCACAGGACTGGTGGCTCAGGTGTTAACAGGGAAAGAATGCGGGCCGGAGGTTCTCAATGTGTCACCTACACAAATCCTGAAAATACTGTAGATGGTGATAAAAGCAGACAGGACGGTGACTGGACACTGTGTTCTGTGAGTGATCAATTAGTAAAGCATAGGAACCGAATCTCACATTGCTGAATCTCCTGCAGATACAGGAAGAAATGGCTTAGAAGCAGAATTAGGAAAGGGGGAACACACCAACATCTCCCACAGGATATACCTTTTCTTGAGAGAGCTGTTGTGAGGAAATCACAAGGGATAGTGACACACGGTTCTGACTATACCACAGGTAAAGGGAACAGACAAGCAGGCTTGAGTGAAACGGGTTACTGGTAAGTTCTGGGATTCCTGTGGGGATCCTGTGAGGTGCAAATAATAATTCCAACATGTAATTAATTTTATGAGCTTACCTGTGTTTTCTTTTGCAGTATACCAAAAGATTATCAAAAAGAAAAAACACCCTTTCTTGAATATTTCCGGAAGAAATTTTCATTAGGACTCCACACATGAGCATCTCAGTACAGGTGTCGGTAATGTTGGAACCCTGGGGCAGGAAAAGAAAGGATGATTATTTCTGATTGCCTGATTAATATTATTATCTTTGTAGCACAAGCTAGACAAGCACACTGCCTTACCTGCAAGCCTTGACTGGCTTTTTATATGCAATTATTGTCTTTAAATTTCTGCTTTTTTTTTATTAGTACTAACAGGTAGTCAGGACAAAGTGGTACACAGTGAAGGTGGTTACACTGAATGGTCTCTCCTTCCCATCAGTCTCCAGGTCAGTCTGCATAGAGACTCAAGGCCTACCCAGAGACAACTGAAGCTCCAGCAATAGACATACTAAAACAGGAAGGGAGACCAGCAGGCCTAAGCCTATAGGAAGAACCACAGACAACTCCAGAGATGAGAGAGAAATTTTCCCTAATTAAGAGCACACTAACTGATCATCCAATACCAAATGGTTAGCCTAGAAACTCAAGTATAACAGAGAAGACACAATCACATGCACACATGCACACACACACACACACACACACACACACACACACACACACTTGCACATATATACATGTAACAACAATAACATGAAACAAGGAGGGAGGTCATGAATTTCAAAGGTAACAAAGAGGGGGTATATGACAGACAGGATTTGGAGCCAGGCAAGGGAAGAGAGGAATGATAGGAATGAAATAAATACATTTTAATGTCAAAAATAAAATAATTTTTAAGAAGCTTAAATGATTAGTGGGTATCAATCTAAAGATATCATCTAATTATAGAAAGGAGGAGACAACAGAAGGAAAATGGACTGGAGGGTGACTTAGTGGGTAAGAGCTTAGTTCCCAGCACCCAGGCCATGTGGCTCACAAGACCTTTAGTTCCACCCCTGGGGGATCCAATGCCTCTAGCTGATTCTTAAGGAAGACTACTAGCCCTGAGAGGAGAAGAGTGGCCAGAGAGAAGCAGCCACCCCCAGGCATCAACATAACTTAGCTGAGCACAGAGCTGAGCTCACAGCTTTCAACAGCACCACTGGGCTCCAACAGAGCTATGTCTGGCTCACTTCCTACTCACACTTCTAGTCTGTTTGCTGCCACCTAGCCGTCCACACTGGGTGGGGGCATTGAGTCAGATTTAAGAGAGAAAAATAAAAGAATCAAAGTTTTCAATAGGTCTCTCTAACTGGTCTCTGCAGCTAGAGTATTTCAGCTTTAAATGTGTCTATTTTCTTTTAATCTATAGGTAAATTGCTGGATTTTGTTTAAATCAATGTTTCTATATTTTGGTTTTGATATTTAATATTCAGAACGTTAGGTATAGTCTTATATTTCCACAATAATTATTGACAGGTTATTTCTCCAATGCCGATGAAATGGTCGATCTCAAAACAGATTAGATTAGATTAAAAGCAGGTTAATTAAGAAGCTGCAAGCGAGTTGACTTTTCCCAAGGATTGAGGCCAGCAGAGAAGCCAAGGGGGTGGGGACAGAGAAAGGGCAGGAGTGCAGAGAGAAGAGAAGGAAGAGAGAGAGAGAGACCAAAATGTCTGGATTATATAAAAAGAGCCTCTGGAGGAATAGTGGCCAGCTCCTGGGCTGGAAAGTTCAGGGTTGGGGATAGGGTTGCCAGGTAGGAATTGAGGGATGCTGGGAGAACCTGAAAGCCAGTTCTGCTTTGACATGTAAAATATGTACCTCAGTCCTTTGTGTAGTGGTCTGAAGCCAAACAACTACTAGTAGAGGTTTTACAGTCAATTGCAAATAAAGCTAAATGAAAACAAACCTATTCTAAAGTCTAAAGAAGAAACTAATAAAGAGAAAGTATTATTGTTCCCACTTGCTTATCTATGCTCCAAACATATCTTGTCTTAGAAAACCTCTTCTTTAAATTCCTTTTATCCTGATAGTCCAGAAAATATGGAGATACTGTAAATCTTTACAGTTTGATCAACACTCCTGTGTTCACTGAACCCAAATTACCATGAATGTGAACCTAGGTCTGCATCCAGTAGCATGATTTCTTATTACTCCCTTATAATTATATAATTCCTTATCTTGGGAATAACCACGATGAAATAGCATTTTAAAGAAAGCATGCTCACCAAGAATCAAGGACTTTAAGCTGAATTACTAAACAGTGTCATGTTAATGATAGTCCTTCATCAAAATACCTCATTGTAATCCAGAAATTAGAGCTAAAACCACATAACAGATCCACTGAAAGTGGGGTGAAACTGAGTTCTATGAAATAAATGAGTCAAGAGCCCTGATTAAGCTTCTGATAATCTTCTTGTCAAACGTATATTAATTATTGGTATATGAGCTCAGTAAGTCTAGTAGAGTGCTCCGAAACTCTCCACTTTCTGGCTGTGTTTCATAATGTCCATTATCAACATTTTCTCACAGAAAGTGGCCATTGCCATTCTCCTGGGAAGTAGTATAATAAACTGTGATGGCGTAAGGCATAACTTCAAAGATGAGCAGTTAAAGCATAAGTTGTATATTTTCTTGGCCATAGTTACTACATAAATGCTGAGAAAAACCTAATTTCTTTACTGCTCAAGGGCAGGTAGGGAAACAATACTTCAAAGAACCAGCTATTTTTTTCCTTAGTTACAAATTTGCAAACCTAAACCTCATTAGCTTATTGTTTTGAGAAATGGGTAAGTTAATTATCCTAACTTGTAAGTCAACAGAAAGGGAATCAAAACTTCAGAAAAATGTTCAGACTCATAGCCACTGCTGAGGTGTGGTTAACACCCCAGAGGTTCATATCCTAGCGATATTGTATTAAGATAGGCTAGGCTGATCCCATGACAGCCTTCAAATTGTCAGTTCAGAAGACTAGGCCTAAATTTCTGTTTCCAAGAACTGGGCAAGTCCAGGAAAGTCCAGACCTCAGATCCTGCCCTGTCCCATCACCTGACCTGAGGCAAGGACAATAGGTCAGCAACAGTTTCCAGATTTCCCCAACAACAGTTTCAGACCTCTACACTCCAGCAATGGTTCTGGAATGTCCCTAGAGATAGAGCCAATGATTAAGATAGAGGTCAACTACCCCTCCCTGGAATTCCTCTAATGTACCTTAAATCGGGCCTTCGAGCTCACTGGGATGTCTCCATCGTGGTAGATGGCAGACCCCAGCAGGCTAGACTTCTGCAGAATAAAATGTTCTTTGTGTTTACATACTTTTTGAGTCCAGGGTATCATTCTTCTGTGAATCATGCACCCTTACAGCAAAACAATGTTGGTGAGTGGTAAAGATAATTAGGTCACAGGCACTACCCTCACAAAAGTTAAAGCAGATCTTATGTACTGGGTCACTTCCCATGAGAATGATTTATTAAAAAGGAACTTGATCACTTCTACCTTCTATGGCTCTACTGACTTAGCTCTTCTCATGAACTCCCATGCTGTTCTCTCATCTGCACGGAAGCTCTGGAGACTTGAGCAGATAACTTGAACAAACTCTAGGCTCCCCCACACCCTGAGCTAAGTGACCAAGCTTAAGTATTCCCTTTAGTTGTTTACATTAATCAATATTTCCCAAAGATGAGTCACTGATCATTAGCCAAGGACCTGTACCTTCCTCCAGTCAAGTTAACCCAAATAAAATTACTACTGTCTTAGAAGTCTAAATAGAGTTTGGGATGGCATGCTAAAAGGTTTGAAGAAAATAGAGCCTACTTAGTTAGAGCTTTATTAGATTATCGGGAAGTTCAGGTGCTCCAAAATCATTTTCAAGTCTGATATTGTAGATTTTTCTATTGGTGATCTGATCTACACAGTTTCTGTAAAGCTAACTTTTATTTGAAAAGTCCATGACTGTCAAAGATAGTTACTATTTCTGTGATGAAACACCACGGGCCAAAGCAAGTTGTGAAAGAAAGGGTTTACTCAGTTTACACTTCTATATGGTAGTTGATCATTAAAGGAAGCCAGGGCAGGAACTCAAACAGGACAGAAACATGAAGGTAGGAGCTGATGCAGAGGCCATGGAGGAGTGCTTCTTATTGGCTTGCTTCACGTGGCTTGCTCAGTCTGCTTTCTTGAAGGATCTAAGACAACCAGTCCAGAGATGGCCCCACCTACAATAGTCTGGGTCTCTCCCAATCACCATTAATTAAGAAAAAATGCCCCGTAGGCTTACCTACAGCTATTTTCTCAATGGCAGCTCCTTCCTCTTAGATAACTGTAGCTTGTGTCAAGTTGACATCAACCTAGCCAGCAAAATGGCTTGGACTCTTATAACTTAAGTAATTGTTATGTTTAATCTGCATTGTCAACTTGACCTGATTTGAAATCAAATGTCTAGCATGGCTGTAAAGGCATTTCTGGAGGTTCAATTGAGTGTGAAAGAGAGCAGCAGCCCATGGGCTGGGGCCTTGAACTACATGAAATGGGAAAACAGAAGAACACAGTGAGCATGCCAGCACATCCCCTTAGCCTCCCACACCATGCCAGCATGCCCTTACTTCCTAAATCTGCTTTTGCCAGAATTTTGTCATAGCAGTAAGAAAAATATCGAATAGAGTGATATCACTAACTGTTAGCCTATCACTAACTGACTTCATACTCTATACAATAGGAAATTCTTAAAAATAAAATCCTACTGCCGAAACAAAGCTTCAAAATATTGCTTCATGTCTGCAGAACTTTTCATGGTATTCAAAGTACACTCACTCATTTCACTGAATCCTTGAAATCATCCACACCATCTACAAGTAAAGTCTTATGTAGATCCCTCTCCAAGGGTGGAGTGGGAAGAGCACTCATGGAAGCTTAGACTAAACATCAAGTCTCCTCAAAAGCTGCGCTTTCCCCCCGTTTCATATCATTGGGGAACAATAAGTTTCAATTATTTATGTAAATTCCACAAACAAGTGTGACTGATCATTTAGTAACACAAAGTTCCAGGTAGTCAAATGATTTGAGAGAATTTATTGTAAAAGCAAAATTGTTTGCAGGGTCATGATAATATGCAGACCTTTAGTCCCAACACTTTGGTACCAGAGGCAGACATCCTGGTCTACCAAGTGAGTTCCAGGATAGCCAGGGCTACAGAGAGAACCCCTGTCTTCAAAAGCAGACAAAACCTTTCTTTGATTAAAGGGGCAATGAGACACTGGATAATTGAATGAGAAGAATTTTCACCCAAAATTAGCAATAGTGCAAATCCAGCACTTAAAAGACTGGTGCTAGTCAAAGGCATTTCATTGACTGATGCAGGAATGCTATATCTCTGAGGTGGTCATGAGAGAGTTGTGTTGCAGGAACTTCACAAGGGGTACATTCTTAACACTCACCCAAGTTCCTAACTACAAAAGCAGTTCAAGGGACTCTTCTTTCTGTGAATATCATTGTACAGTCTTCATCAAAACTTGGACTCTCTTGACATCAGATTTATTCATATAGATCAATAACTCTATTAACAATCCAAAATGCCTCTTTAACCCATTCCTGTTCTCTCTCAGGGTAGAGTTAACCCTGCCCAACCTGTACTTCTAGAGTATTCTCTTAGAAGGGTACTATGTACTAACCTCTTAAAAAGAATGGATAGTTCCCCTCATCTCTATAGGGACTGGTGTACATAACAAGCAGCTGGCTCAATCCCACTCTAAGCTTCATGGTTCAACAACTTAACTCATTTCTATGGCCATATCTCATTTATTCTTCTAAACCTTCTCAAGAACAGAGGGCATTAGCTCTATCAACTGTCCTATGTGACAGTTAAGCCCTTGCAGGGTTCCTGCATACTCAACTGAACTGCTAAAGCTCCACTGATTTCCTCAGCTTCAAGGCTCCACTCTGAATATTGTAAACTTAGGGCTGGCAGGCCAGCTTTCTATAACTATAAAGAATACCTGAAATCAATCACTTGATAAAAAGGAAATGTTTGGGCTTTATTTCATATCTTCCAACATCTGTCCTTTGCTTCAGTCTATGATAAGATAGTCCGTTACTGTGGAAGTATGTGTAGAGACAGTTTTTTGATTTTTTGTTTGTTTTTTTTTCCTCATTGTGGTGGTTTCAGTACGCTTGTCCCATGGGAAGTGGCATTATTAGAGGCGGGGTAGCTTTGTTAAAGGAAAGAGGTCACTGTGTAGGTGGGCTTTGAGAGTTCAAACTCTACTTAGTGCAGGAGAAGCCTTCTTCTTGGCTGACTGCAGAAGTGAGTCAGTCTCCTCCTGATTGCCTTAGGATCAAAATGTAGACCTCTCAGCTCCTTCTCTAGCATCACGTCTGGATGCTGCCATGCTTCCCACCATGATGATAATGGACCAAACCTCTGAAACTGTAAGTCAGCCCCAATTAAATATTTTCCTTTATAAGAGTTGACTTGGTCATGGTGTCTCTTCACAGCAATGAAAACCCTAACTAAGACACTTATGGAGGAAAGAAAATGAGGAAAGGGAGAAGGTCCTAACATCTAAGTATCCCCCTTCAATGGCACACTTTCCAGTCACTAACTTATTTTCACTAGGCCTCACCTCCTAAAAGTACTACCACCTCCTAATAGTACCAAAGACTGGGAACCCAGCATTCAACACATGGGTATTGGGGGACATTCAAGACCCAAATTATAGCAACTGGCCTAATGTGAGCTATTTGTAAAAATAATGCAATCCGTGGTTGTTCAAAAAAGCAATCATGTTTAAGGAAACCTTCTCTATAGTAGACCTATCTTTTCAAGCTACATACTAGAATGAAACCAAATTACAAAAGATTCCACAATACTGAAAAGAATCTCTGAAGTTCTTCTGGTAGAAAATGGCCTGGCAGATTATACTGGCAAATCCTGCAATTTTAGGAGTTTGGTTTTTCTTCTAGTATTTGACTGACAACAAAGTCACAAAAGCAAACTTGGCTCTATTTCTCTCATCCCAGCAGGACAACTGCTCTGCAGGAAAGGAATTATCATCATGAATCAACTGTAAAACACACAACCATTCTCTCTGACTGAAAGAGGCAGCATTTGTGCTGCAGGAAGGGTCACGCCGGGCACTCCAAATGGAAGACTATAGGCACAAAGGAAGCTAAATCGGACCCCAGTTAGCACTTTTAATGTTTCATCGCAGGGAGTGGTCAAACAGAAGACGTGTCTCAGGTCAGCACTGTTGATTTCTTTGCATATCTGGCAGAATATAATTTTAGGTTTACTGATAACCAACAAATTGAAGAGAAGCATTAGTGAACAACTGATACCCAAAGATAAAAGTAATCTGTGCATGGATTTAAGTTGTACTTGGCTATAAAATTTTGTTTCTGTTTCCACACTTGCTTTTTTAATTATTATTATCTAAGTTGTTTATTACATGAAAAAAAATTGCTAGCCCAAAGATCGTGTTAAGTTACAGTCATTTTGAACCTGAATTTTAACTTATTTTTACAGCAGAAGTGCCAGATCTTATTCTTGTGAAGTAACTAGGACTTAACATCACCAATCACCAAAGCTGGAAATGTCTGACAGAGTCTCAAACAAGATCTTTATTTACTTTCCTATCTAAAAACAAACAAAAAAACCCTTTTTTAATGACTCATAAAACTTGTAACATTTTTCACTTTGACTAGATGAACACCAGCAAATCACAGAGATTTCCTTCCGTTTAGAAATGAAATCAAAACACAGACTATTAGCTATTAGCTAGACTGAAAGTGAAATTCAACATCAAATCTCCAATGTAAGAGTCTAACGATGACATCACAGCACACACAATCTTTTATTATCCCAAGAATTCAGATTATGAACTGGTTGACCAAAATCAGGACAGGAAAAAGGGAACTCTGGTACCCCAAATTCTGAAGGGCCAAAGCGTGGAGGCACATGGTATTCATTGGTTCCATCACAAATGTCTCAGGTCAAGATGACTTCCATCCTACATGAGTACATGAAAAGCACTTTCCGAGCTGACTATGGTCCACGGACTGCTAGAAGGTAACTACCCAGGGTTCTATGCACTGAGAAGGAGCCCTGCATGTGACCCCACAGCCGTATGAAACTGAAGAGTCGAGAAAAGTGCACATACCTCCCAGCCTTCAATGTGTGCCTGCCACTCTTCTAAAACTTCCAGTTTCTCCATCTGTCTCTTGGCCTCATTAATGTTGGAACAAACAGCTTTCATGGCTTGGAGGGCTTCCATCACTGCTGTGTAGTCACTGTGTTTCCGTGGGGTCCGCTTCAGTAATTCCTGTGGATACACAAAGATAAACCACCCTTTGATCTCCAGTACTCGGGTATAGCAGCTTCAGACTGACCAGGAAATGAAAAGGACAAAGACTGTGACAGCCAGTCTGCTAAATGACATCACAGCCTCCACTGAGATAGAGATCAAAAGCAAAAGGTCAAATCAATGACTGAGCGCTATTTTGATGCTCAGTTTTTGCAGAAACTGTGGCTTTTCCGCAAACTTACCTGTGTTTTAGACACAGAAGGAGGTTTCTTGATTCAAATCATCAACTCTTTCACCTGGATCACATCCTAGGTTTTATAAATCGGACTTCTGTTCTAACAGAAGCATATCTGTATAGGTTAATTTCCTTTATCTCAGATTCTTTTAACAGATCTACAAATAAACAGGCTCCACAATTTGAAAAGTGAATTAAATCCCTATTTGTAACATCTTCTGAGAGCTATAGGCTGATGTCTTCATTTCACACACTTTAAAGGGGCTTTAATTCTGAGAATTTATTTCTGAGGTTGTATGTCTGTCTTATGATTTTGAAGTCCAGGATAAAAATTTTAACTTCATATTGGGAGTCTAATGTGTGTATTCCTTTCATGTCAGATCATATTAAATACAAGGTTGAAATTTATTTCAAAATATTCAACAATAAGACAACTACGACCTGTCTGTTTTCCCATTGCATATTGAGAAATGAAAAAAGAAATCTTTCTGAAATTATGCCTTAGAGTTTTTCTAATTATGTTAGTGCCATGTTGATGACAACTGCCATAAGGAAACAAATGACTAATTAAGAAACAGTGCGGTCACTAATGTCTAGACAGTGGGTGAAGATGTTTAATTTTATACTTCTAAACAACAACTAAAAAGACCTTTTAATATACTTAAAAGATTACAGATTATTCTGCTTTTGATATTTGTAATGAAAAGAAAAACATAAATAAAACTTCCATCCCCAAAGCACAAACCAAGAATGAAATAAGGGAGCTGCTGTTTGTATGGGAAATGAGAACTTCGACCTTCAGAACAGGATATGACCCCTGGAATGGTAGTCAACCAAAGAGTTGAGACATGAATTAGATCATGTGAAATAACAACAAACAAAAACAAAACGACCCAAAAACAAATCAAATAATAATTCTAATGGTTATACTCAGACTCTAAGTTAATTCACACCATAACCTCAGGCTTTAATACTTACGTCTGAATAAATGAAACCACTCAAAGACAATACAAGCATAATTTTCAAGCATTAGCTTATCTGTATACATAAGTAAATAATTTTCTTTCTGTGTGTATGACAGTAATCTTTCTGCCTCTGCCTATAGCCTCTTAACTGCTGTCATGCATGTGAGGCAAGACTGTATCTATCATGTTAGGTTTGGTGTTGGTTTTCTTTTGTTTTTGTAAGAGTTAAATTTAAACACTTGTTTCCTTCCTAATCAGCAATGAGTGATTTAAAACAACCAACCACTTGTTTACAACATACACTTAACATTCCTTCTGTCCCTGACAATGTCTGGGATTGCAACAGAGATCAGGGATAAGGGTACCTGTGGGTGCATAAGCCCACTGAGTCCCTTAGCCTGGAATCTGTAAGGACTCGGAACAGACAGAGTCATGCTTATATGCAGCTTACATACATGTTACTGCATGTTAAAGGCTATGCCAAAACTGCAGCTGGAGGTCCCTGCCTTTGCTTCAGCATAAGACTTTCCATAGCTTAACCAAGCAACTTTAGACCTACTTTGTAATAATCATTCTTTCAAAAAAATTAAGGCTTTTACAACCTTCAGAGGTGACTCAGTCCATAAAGTGCCTGCTGAATAAACATGAGGACCCAAACTCAGATCCTCAGAATCTGTATCAAAAGTAGATGTGGCGGTCTGCACCTATGACTCCACTGTAGGGGTTTGGGACAGAGACAGGAGGATCCCTGAAGTTTGTTAGTCATCTGGCTAGCCCAGTTGATAAGCTTCAGGCCCAGAGACTTTGGCTCAAAAAAATGAAGGCAGAGAGCAATTAAGGCAAGATATCCTGAAGGCAGGTAAGCAACCTGACAGGCTGACAGCTAGGAAAAGAGGCTACAGGTAAACAGCCAGATGGTAAAAAAAAAAAAAAAAAACTCTGGCCTCTCCAACCAGAATGAAGGCTTGGTACACCGCCACCCCACAACTTCTCAACACACACACACACACACACACACACACACACACAGAGAGAGAGAGAGAGAGAGAGAGAGAGAGAGAGAGAAGCAGAACCAGCCACACCCAAACACTCCTAAACTGCCTCATCTTTGTTTAAGAAGCCCCTGTTCTATAGTACCAAAAACAATTAAAAACTTCAAGCCCTCCCTGAGGATCCAGTTTCTGAATCCCTCTGCACTTATTGAGGGGGACTTCTGTGTGTCTGCTTCTTCACCCTGAATAAAATTTGGTGCCTACTGTATGTGAGAATCTCCCTGACTAGACAGTAACATTTCTGGAAGACTTGCCTGGGAATCCTTCTGATGATCACCTAAATACTGAGTTGAGGATAAACTGAAGCAAACCACGGAAGCATGCAGTGGGGTGACCATTGAGTCGGATGTCACCCCTTCCTCCTCCTGGAACATGAGGGCTACCACTGCTACATTGAAATTATGGTGGAAAGCACAGAGTAGTAATTTTATTTTTCCACTTTCCTTGATAAGGAGGGTTCACTTTCAGACCTAGCCCTAATTCCTTTGCTTCTGAGGGTGAGAGAATTCTTTCAGAGAGATCTGGCTGAAGGCTTCACAGCTGGCAGAGGCTGAGGTTAAAGAGCTCTTAGAATTAGCTACAGGCAGCTGGCTCCAAAGAGACTTCATGAACTTTAGTCCTAATGAGACTACATTGTCTATCCTGACAATCATAGTCTTCTCTGACTGGGTAGTATTGGTTAGTGTCTTATCTAGTCTTCTCTAACTGTGGAGAATCTTGTTAGCATCCTATATAGTCTTCTTTGGCTACATAGGAGCTTGTCAGGGTTGTATGTAGTCTTCTCTGACTGAGTGGGATCTTTTGAGGGTCTTATCTAGTATGACAAAAACAGGCTCTTCTTGGGCTCTTAGCTCCCCTCCCCTAGGTCAGAACACAAGAAACCATAAACAGAACAGTTAAACACTTATTGGACTGTTACATAATCTGGATGCTAACTGCCACCCTTCTAGAGAGTTGTGACTAGAGTCCAGATAGTTCCTCTTACCATGGTACACCTGAAATAATGAAGGTGGGGTAAGTTAAAAATCTGATAACTAGATTTGAGGGACCTAATCTGGAGACTCCCTTCACAGAGGATAAAGCATTCCACAAGGGCTCTGTTTAAGGGTAAATTTAACTGGAGTTTATTTTGACTCAACAGAAGCCAAGGAGAGTCTCTTTCTGATACTTTCTGATAGTGACCACATTAAGTAGGATACCACTACTAGTCTATGGCTAGTCATAGACTTTTAAAGATGATCTGAAGAGCCAGATAAATTAGAAGAGCTTTACCCAGAAAAATCCTACGAGTAAGAAAACAGCCCCCAAGGGTCAATTATGATCTTTGGGAAACCTAAGCCCCTATTAACCTCCATACCCATGCAATTCTTACTCCATGAAGAAACAAAAGAATTATCTGTGTCCTCTCCTAACACCCAAAAGGATGATTTCTCTTAGGAAAGAATCAGGAGAGACAGAAGAGTTATGTTTGCTCATGACTCCTCTATCCTGGCAGAGCTGAGTAACACAGAGGAAGGAAGAACTGGAAAGTTATAGGAAGGATCCAAAACAGTATGATCAACCATCTGAGCAACTGAAGTAGATATATGAATTATGCTAGAGAGATGCGATGATGTGACTAACACTAGCCTTTTGGAAAACAAGAGAGTATTAGATTGGTCTCTTTTTTAGCAGCAATGATGTTGTCACTGCTCAGGGATTAAAGTGAACAAGAAATTCCCTATGGGGGATAAGGCTAGCCCATCTCTGAAAGCCAAATGACCACTATGAAAGTGTAGAGGACATTATTTACTGTGTAGTAGATGGTCCTAAGAAGACTAAACTAAATCTAAACTCTTTATTGGTCACTGTTATACACATCAAAAAAGTCTAGGAGGTTTCCATGCACCCTGAATCACTGGAAGAAGTAATCCTAAAAGCCACACTCTTAACTCAGCCAGCTTCAGACATTCATAAAAAGCTCCAGACACTGGTATCAGACCCAGACAAAACGCTAGCAGGCTTTTGTTTTGTTTTATTTTTCCAGGTCATAAACTTAGTCCTTTTATGATAGAACCATGAAGGGAAAGAGTATCGTGGGAGTTAGTGGTCACTACAGAAGTCAACTAGATAAGTGCCACCCTCCCCCCCAACCTCTGAGACAAGACTAAGCCTAGGGCTTGCTTCACAAGAAGGCCACTTCCTGTTGGGAATGCCCTCAGAGACCTTCTGGACCCTGTCCCATCTGTAAGAGAAATTACTGGCAACATCCGTGCCTTCCAGCCCAGTTGACCTTCCCCACAATGACAGGTCTGGCAGTCATGGGAGTTCCATTCTGGTCCCCATCATGATCAACAACCTTAAGGAGTTTCTAACTGTGAAGAGCATAAGATTAGATTCATGACTGACTCAGGGATGTGATTCTTACCACTGTCCCTTTCTCCTGGTCCCTAGTTCTGAAGGTTTACAACAATTCAGGGTACATTAGGCAAGCCCATGGAATATATTTTGCTCAACTGCTTGCATGCTAAGGAGGAGATCTCCACATTTGTCATTTCTTTATGATAGTTCCCCATACCCTACCTGACTCCTCTGTTGGAAAGAAATTTTTTGTCTCGATTCCAGGTCAAACTGCTTCTCCCTCCAGGGCAGAGCACTCCCGCTTGTCTCAATGGGAAGCAATGGTCAAGGCTTCAGCATAGAGAGATGGAAGTACACACTATAGAGAAGGTTAAAATGGCCGCTTTTGTAGTTATGTATCTTAAAGGTCCTACCTATTTTCTAGATCAGAGACAATGTCTCCTGAAGCCTGAAGTCTGAGAAGGGATAATGAAATAAGGATGATTGGCTGATTGTCCCAGCACACAGAACATCCTATTCTTGGTGTCAGCAAAGCCCTAGCAAATCAGTCAGTCCAAGGTTTCTGTATGATCAGTTAGATCATACTGTTAGATAGAGTGGCTCCATCCCATCCAGTTGTTCCTAATTCTCACTCTCCTCACCCTGATTCCCTGAAAAAGACTCCTGGGTCAGGGCCAGATCTTGTTTGTTTGTTTGTTTGTTCTTCAAGACAGGGTTTCTCTGAATAGCTCTGCTTGTCCTGGAACACACTATGTAGACCAGGCTAGCCTCAAATTCAAACTGCCTCTGCCTCTTGAGGGCTAGGATTAAAGGTGTGTCTTCCACCACCACAAGCAGTTTCTTCATATCTCATATCATTCTTATTATCTTAAAGAGAGTTTCTTAAATATCTCAGGCCACCCAATCACCATTTCTATTTGCTTTTGAAGACCTCCCATGCAGAGCAGGACAGATTACTTTTACTGTCCCACTGCAGCAGTTCTGAAACAGTCTGCCTTATTTGGCTTAATTCTTTCCCAAGACTTGATAGGATGAACTTATCTGAAGAATACCTTGATCCAATATGTAGATGATCTCCTATGTGGGCTGACCAAAGAAACCTCATATCCAGAAAGAAGACTCCTCTTTAATTTCCAAAGGTGCCTATTTTGGGCCTTGTCTTGCCAAAGGGGACCAGAGCTTTAGAAACAGAATGAGTCTGAACCATCTTGGTCTTCCTGCTCTATTAAACCTGTTCCCCTAAACCCTCTTTGGAAACTATAGGATATTGTAGAATTTAGATCCCTAGTTACACAGTACACTTCTAAATCAGGCTCTCAAGGAGACCTAATCTTAAGAATTCACCAGAGATAAATAAATTCCTGAGTCATAGCAAGCCTTCCAGAAACTTCAAAAGACATTAACCAAGACTCCTGTCTTAGGCTTGCCTAGTAAGCCTAAGTTTCACCAGTATATAGCTGAGACAAGGAACAGCTCTGGTATAGTAACCCAGTGTATTGTTCATTTCCTCAAGTCATATAGATAGCTAAGGAATTACATCAGGTAGCCATGGGCTGATCAGGATGTCTGTGAGCAGTTGCTCCTGTCAGACTCCTAATTCCAGAATCTCAAAAGACTATCCTCGGGCGCCCCCTCACAATTCACATGCCTGATCACACTGAGTCATTTGCAATTAGAAGAGAAACTTCTAACTCAGTGCTTTTTAACCTTCCTAATGCTATGATACTTTAATACAGTTCCTCTTGTTGTGGTGACCCCCCCCCCCAACTATAAAACTGTTTTCATTGTTACTTTATAACTATAATTTTACTATTGCTATGAATCATAATATAAATATCTGTGCTTTCCTATGATCTTAGGCAACCCCTGTGAAAGGGTCCTTTGACTCCAAAGAGGTCAAGAACCACTGTAAATCTAACCCACAATACGTTCCTTAAATATCAGGCTTAAATATTTCTCATGCTGGAGGGAACTGAAATTACATTCAAGGTTTATCAAAGCCTGAACTGAACCATCTATCTCTCAGAAAAGGAAGGAAAACCTCTCCAGTCCTATCATTAGGTCCCTATGGACAATTAATTGCATAGTAGCCCATCCTGATCTCTTACATCAACCCCTGGAAAACCCTGACTTGGTCTTCTATACAAAGGGAAGTTCCTTTGTATAGAATGAAAGAATGTATTGAATGAAAGAATCTGACATGCAGGATATGGAATAGTCACTGACTTCAAAGTACGCAAATCACGTCCAATAGCCCCAAACTCTGCTACTCAACTAGCCAAGCTGAAAGCTCTCATTTCAGGCCTAGAACTATCCAAGGGGGAAAAAGTCAGTATTCATTTACACAGATTCCAAACATGGCCTCCTTATCCCCCGTGCCCACATAACTACACGGAAGGAAAGATGCCTCCTCCGACCTACAGCAGAGACCCTTATAAAGTATTCTCAAGGAATTCTTAGACTCTGGAATGCAGTCCTTTTGATCATTCGAGTGACTGCAATCCTCTGTCCTGTACATCAGAAAGGAAAAGACCTAGTGGCAAGGGAAATAGGTTCTGAGGACAAGTGGGCTGCACTGGGGATCAAGGAATGTCCTGTCCTTTGGGAAGAATCTTTGCTACAATGAGAAAACGCCAACGAATCCCTTGAGAAACTAGTTTTAGTTTTTTTGTGTTATTTTTTTTTCTTTTTTTCGGAGCTGGGGACCGAACCCAGGGCCTTGCGCATGCTAGGCAAGCGCTCTACCACTGAGCTAAATCCCCAACCTGGTTTTAGTTTTTAAAATCAGAATTCACCAAGGATGGGAACTAACAACTAATCATTACTCTATCATTACCCGACAATGGAAGTTCTAAAGCCTTTTGCCAAATATAGCATTTGGAACAAGGAAGTACACTCATCCTGGTAAATAGAACGTTCAAGTGACAAGGCCTAAAGGAAATGATCCATCAAGTTGTAGAAGAATGTGAGCTTTCTTATCAACATAACCCCTCAAAATGGTATCTCTAGCTTCAGGCACCAGAGACAGGATACCTACCATGGGGAAGACTGGCAACTAGATTTAACTAATGTGCCTGGTGGCCAAAATTACAAATATCCCCTAGTCTTAGTAGATACCTTTACAGGATATAAAATAGAAAAACAAAGGCAGCTAGGATGTTATTCTCTAAAGTAATTAGCTAGAGTATTGTTCTCTGAAATGATTCCTAGATTTGGAATACTCAAAATTCTCCAAGCCAGATCATGGTGGCAAATATCTTTAATACCAGCACTGAGGAGAAAGAAGCAGGCAGATCTCTGTGAATTCAAGGCCAGCGTGGTCTACAGAACTAGTTCCAGGACAGTCAGGGCTACACAGAGAAACCCTATCTTGAAAAACAAAAACAAAAACAAAAACAAAAAACATCTCCAGAATGACATTTTGTCAAGGTGATCTTTTTGTGCTCTGTGTAAAGATTTTCTTTGTACCATTCAAATGCTGATTTCTATGCAGCAGAGTTGAGTACAGACTGACTTTGGTATTGTTACTCATCTGGCTACATCATATTTTGTAAACACTCCCTCTGTCACCTTCTAATTGGTTTTAATAAAAACTGATGGCCTATAGCAAAGACAGGTAAGGAAGATGGGAATTCCAGGAAGAGAACCACTCTGGGAAAAGAGTCAGATGCAGAGAAGATTTTGCCAATCAGACAGAGAAAGAAGCAGGCTGGGATGGAAAGAGACTAATAGGACTCATGCCAGAAACCTAGACTGAATAAACAGGTTAGTAAGTCACATGAGCTAGTTGGGAACAGCCTAAGAAAAGGCCTTAAGCATCTATAATAAATATAAAAAACTGTGTCTTGTCTCAGAGCTGGGGTGAGCATATAAGTCCTTACAGTTTTAAAAATGGGCCTGTTCATTTCTCAGGGTCTGACTAAAGCCTTGGAAATTCAGTATCATATACATTGTGCTTGACAGACACAGACTTATGGGAAAGTTAAACAGGCTACAAATCTCCTAAAAGACACCTAAAGAAGCTAGATCAGAAAACTCAAGCCCCATGGGCAATATATACTGCCTTGGCCCTGCTCAAACTTAGGAATGAGTCTAATTACCAAGTGTCATGAGTTTTTAATCCATTTACAGTAAAGCTTTCCTCACCAATGACCTTGACCAGACCCTAAAACAGTCACTGGTGACTCTAGTCATCAGCTGTCAAAATTCCAACAGATCCGTCAGAACCAGAAACAGGATTTTTCAGAGAAGGAAATGAAGGACCTCTCCATTTCTATCCAGAAAAATTCATACAAATCAAGACATTGGGCTCCAATCATAAGCCTTGTCCACCTCCTTTGGTAGAGCCAATATCTTGTTATGCTAGCCACCCTCAAGGCATGTGGAGTCATAAGACTATACACATGGCTCCAATATACTTGTGTAAAGTCCTGGACTGATTTTGGTTCTCCTGAAACAACAAGAGATCCCAAGAAGCTACCAGCTCAAACTGATCCTCAAAATGTCAACCCTTCCCAAATTTGATGACTTGGGCTATCTCCTTTGGGAAGTGATTTCTCACTGGTTCTGCCACAGTTATTTCCACCTGACTATCATAAGTGCTCCTACGTAGGTTACAGTGTCACTTCTCTCATTGGATTTTTGTGGATTTTGCAATCCCTTTCTCAATAACCCACTGTGCCCTCCCCCAGAAATTGGATATTTCTGAGGCAAATTCTAGAAGATAGATCGGCAAAACTATTACTGTATGACAGACAGTCAAAGGAATGTGAAACCGCACTGCAAGTACAGTAACCATTCAGGCTTCCTGCTTCACTCCCTGGTCTCCATGTAGTGTTTACTGTTAGTAATCGAAGCTCCTTCACTCTGTGTTCTATCTTCTCTGGTTCCATGTGGCCTACAACATACACTTACAATAATTATTTAAAAGGCAGGTGTATTAGTTGGGTTTGTATTGCTGTGATAGACACCATAACCCAGAGCAACTTGAAAGGGTTTGTTTCAGCTTATTGTGGATAATAAGGGGAAGTCAGGGCAGAAACGTGGAAGCAGGAACTGAAGCAGAGGCAATGAAGAAACACTCTAACAAGCATGTTCCCATGGCTTTGTTAGCTTGCTTTTGTTATACAACTCAGAACCATCTGCCCAGGAGTGGCACCACCCATAGTGGCTGGGCCCTCCCACATCAATTGTTAAACAAGAACACATCCTACAGACTTGCCCACAAACCAAACTAATGGAGGTATTTTCTCAAGAGATCTTTCCATGCCAGATGGCCCAAAGTTGTGTCAAGTTGACAAAAAACAAACAAACAAACAAACAAAAAAACCCAGCAGACAAAGCTTTAAAATTATGTAATTTTAACCTTAATTTCATTAACATCAAGTCACCAAAGTATGGAGAAACCAAAAATAGATCAACAGCAGGATTATTTAAAGTTCTTTATAGCTAAAGTGCTATGGAAGCCAATCACAATGATTTAATGGGGTCTTCTAAAGCTAATCCATTTAATCTAAATGAAGCTCAAACAGGATATTTGCTCCAGAGAACACTAAACGCATCCTTTAATGGTCTTTCTACCAATGGTTTGTTTCCCATTCCAGACAGGAATTTATGACAAAACAGCTATTTTTTTCAGTAATTATAATCTATTCTTTTTATAATATTGGTTTCTTTAAAAGATATGGGTTTTCAAAAAACAGCCAAATACTAAGACAATAAAAAACACTGCACATAATTAAAATACCTTCAAAAGGAGAGGGTACTTGCAAATCCTTTGTATCGGTGTCACTAAATATCCTTCCAGGGGCACATCTGTATTCTTCCGTCCTCCAAGCAGCATGCAGTTCTGTGGTGAAAAGAAACATAAGTACATCTTGCAAGCCTGAGGTTGTGAACTATTCTGTCATAACATTTTATGCTGCGCATTTGTGAAAAATACATGTCCTTAAATACCATGTTAGAAGGTGCAATCAAGACCCAGTCTTCCACATTGGTTATAGAACCCAAAGTGAACCTATATTTAGAATTTAATTTACATAAATTCTTCTGAGTGAGTATGAAGGGGAAGGAAAAGGGGGAGAAAAGAAAAATAGAGAAACAGACAAAGCAGATATTTTGTTTATAGGAGGTACAATGTTGTGCTTGGAAAGATGGACCTGCACTTAAGAGAGTTAAGGACACTTGCTACTTTTGCAAATAGACCCAGGTTCAGTTGCCAGAACACAGATCAGGAAGCTCACAACTGTAACTTGAGTTCCAAAGGATGTGATGGTCTCTTTTGGTCTTCACAGGCACCTGCACACATGATGAACACATACAGACAAGCAGGCACATACACATACAGACACACATACATGCACAGGAATAAAAAATAAAGTAATTTTTGAAAGTCATCATTGTTGAAGAAAAGCAAACATAGAGAAGTTGAATTCTTCTGTGAAAGTCGAGCTTCATTGCTCACTAGTGACACAACTTGAACTCACTCCAGAGTGACTCACTCTGCCAAACTGAAACACTTAAACCTGGTGATTCCAAGTCATTCTGTTCCTGCTGTTGCTATGTGATCCCAGAGTCAGCCAATCTCAAAGGAAGTCAGAGAGGTTCTCCATACTGCCAATGTGAAGGGAGAAATCTGCGCATATCAGCCATTACAGGGCAGTGGGCATGAAACAGCTTCAGCTCACCAGGAAGGGTTGGTAAAGAGAAATCCACTGGGGTAACCGGCCTTTGGTCTTCTGAACAGATGCACAAAGAGTAAGACCTGCCTGAAACTGATTTCTGCATTGCCTGCCAGGGTGGCCACACAGAAGTGGACTTTACACATCAGGCAGGAAAGTGAAGTGCCTCAGACAGCTGCAATGTGAGGCCAGAATATTTCCTGTCACTATTTTATAATAACATTCCATATGAATTTTGAGGAGGAACCAAGAGCTGAGAGAAAAACATTATGAAAGCAGCACAGCAGTGGTACCAAGTCCTCCCCTGCATGGATGGGGCAGCCAAGTCCCAGCACCAATATGTGTACCTGGTTTGGAATGATCACTTAATCTAGACATCACAGCAGACAGTGCAGCCAAGATTCTTCAAAGTACACATGTCATTTTTCCTGGGGGAAATCCCTGGACACAATTATTTACACCTCATACTATTCCATGACTACTTCGGAGTATTCTGTTGCAATATGTGTTAGCAGCTCTGGCTGAAGACTCCTGAAAAGTCCTAGTAGTTTTAACTTTTCCTTTCCACATGTGATGGCAATGGGGGTACATGTATGTACTCTTGCATATTGTGGACACCTCTTTGTGTAGTGAGCATGCACACTGGTTTGTGTACATATGTGTGGAGGGCCAAAGTTGATGTCAGAAATCATTATCAATCACTCTTTCACTTTACTCAATGAGACAAGGTCTTAGTGAAACCAACCTCACCGTTATGACTGGTCACTCCGGCCAGCTTGCTCTGGGGAATCCTGTCTCTCTATCTTCTAAGGCTGGCTTCTATGTGGACACTCAGCATTTACATGAGTCCTAGAGAACAGACCATTGGATTATCTCCATGCTTACACAGCAAGTACTTGTGTTGGTTGGGTTTTATCAACTTGACATAAACTAGAGTCACCTAGGAATAGGGAACCAACTGAAGAATTCCCTCCATCAGTCTGCGGGCATGTCTGCAGAGCATTTTCTGAGTTAATGATTGTGGTGGGCTGTACATGAGCTGTGCTGTAATCATAAAAATAAGTATATCTACTGACTAACTTTCAGGGAGAGTAATGACACTAAAATGTTCTTCAGTTAACAGCATTAGCAAAGGCCCAAGATAATACCATCATCATCTCAAACCTGGAGGCTCTTATATCAATCCTAAAGGATAATTGTATGAATTGTGCCTCATTTTATGAGAAAACTGACACCTGAGATATAAAGAATGTCCTGATGCCATCCAGTAACCTATGTTCACTTAGTTTCAGGATATGGACTATCAAGACAGATTCTGTCTGCTGGCATATGCTTTGAGTCACCTAATCCCACATTCTTGACTTGTGACTTCTCCAATAGGATTTCACGATTAAGTATCATCCTAAGCGATCACTGCTTAAGAGAAGACACACTGAAAAAAACAGGGGAGTTCTTATACTTTATAAATGGAGCATCAGAGAGCAAAAATCTTATACCAAGGAGTGTTGACCAAAATGCTAGCACATTCCATAATGTGGGCCTGAGACTAGAGTTATATGAGGCCTTCAAGCATACTAGCCAGTAATTTAACATTGATAATCTAAAAGCATACGGATGGCAGAGAGAATGCATTTATTGTTGGCTGCTGAAAGTGGGGGAAGGGTCATGCAAGAAGGACTGAGGAAGAAGTCTGTAGCACCTTACAAATCACCTGGCCTTTAACTACCCTCAACCCATATTCCTACTTGGATACATATTCCTGAGAGAGTAGCTCTGACAGATCTTACTAAACAATGTTAAACAAGGAAGGTAAACTGAACAAACAATGTTAAACAAGGAAAATAAACTAAGCAGAGATATTGTAGAGAAACAGGAACTCAGATGAGTCTACGCAGGTCACAGAGAAAAAAAGAAAAACAAAAACAAACAAAAAACAAAAGTCCAGTTACTAATCTCAGAGAGAAAAACACCAACTCCAGAGTTGCCATTAAGTTATTTAAAATGTCAAGTTATTTTTTAATTTTAAAATTATGAGATAGGGGTCAAAGAGATGACTCAGTGGTTAGGAACATTGACTGCTCTTCCAGAGGTCCTGAGTTCAAATCCCAGAAACCGCATGGTAGCTCACAGCAATCTGTAATGAGATCTGATGCCCTCTTCTCATGTGTCTGAAGATAGCTCAGCTCTCTCTCTCTCTCTCTCTCTCTCTCTCTCTCTCTCTCTCTCTCTCTCTCTGTATGTTCCATATATATATATATATATATATATATATATATATACACACACACATATACACACACACATATACACACACATGCATACACAATAATTCGTTTTAAAAATGATGAGATACACAAAGGATCAGGAAAACTTGACTTAATCATAGACAATAAAAACTGTTCAACATAGGCAGATATTATATTTAACGAAGACTTGAAAACAGCCATCATAAGTATATTCAGAGAGTTGTAAATAGCTTAAACCACTTAAATAGCTGAAGGGCAATTAATGGTGAGCAGAGAATAGGAATGCTCAGTCGAGAAAAGCAGAGGAGCCAAATCAAACAGACATCAAATGAAAAAAGAACTTCATTGAGCTACAAATAAGTTCATATAAATCATCCAATGCGAAAGGCAGAGAATTAAAAGAAAAAAAAAGATTAGGGAAAAACAATTCCAAGGCAACAGGAGAAAACACGGATGTGGTGGCTGGAGAGATGGCTCAGCAGGGCATGGCTTAAGGGCAGTAGCTGCTGTTCCAGAGGACCTGGCTTTGATTCCCAACATCTGCATAGTGTCTCACTCAAAGCCATCGGTAACTCAGTACCAGAATATCTGACACCCTCTTCAGGATTACACAAGCACCCATGGGTGGTAGCTAAAGATCCATGCAGGCAAAGACATCTATACACACAAAATAATAAACACTAATAATTATTACTTTCATTTTAATGTATGCACAAAGGGTAATGAAAAGAAATAAAGTATATGATTTTTTTTCTCTTGTGTTTAGAGATAGGATTTTACTATGTAAACCTGGCTATCCTAGAGCTCACTTTGTAGACCAGGCCGGCCTTGAACTCACAGTGATACACCTGCCACAGCTTCTGATTGCTAGGATCAAAGACATGTGCCACAACCACTGGTTTATGGTAACTGTATTTAATAATGCTTATAAACTTCACAATTTACATTTTGTTCATTTTATTTTAAGTTGGAGTTTTGGAGTCTGACCATGTTGCCTAGACTAGATTTCAGCTCCTAAGCTCAAAAGATCTTCACACCTCTTCCCCACAAGTGGCTAGAAGCATAACCACATTCAACTTAGGGCATGCTAAAATGTTATTATCCTCATCTAATTGCAACATAATTAAACTATGGAAAGACAAAGGCCAAGTATGAAGAATGACGAGAAGAAATTGAGGTCATTTGTAAACAATATACAAAGGACAGGTTCACTCTCCTCAGAAGCAAAGGACGCTGTGCAGCAGAGGAGCCCAAGTCAAAATTAGGAAAAAAAAAGAAGCAATCAAGAGTTCCATCAATAAAACCAGCCTTCAAAAATGAAGGCACAGACATTCCCAGATAAACCAGAAAAAAGGATGTTTACGAAAGATTAGGGTTGGTCAGTCTTTACAAGAAAGGTTGCCAGTCAGGGTCAAATCTACAGGAGTTGAGGTGACAATCTGTAGCAAATATAAAACACAGAAAAATGAGCACGCCAAGACAGGAAGTGCTGGCTATGTGCTGTGTACTAGAACATTTAAAATATCATAAACAACTGCTCAATAAGAGGTAAAGAGTGAATTTCAAACACCAAGGGATTTATCATAACTACAAGAAAAATAGACTATCAAAAACTAGCATTTGAGGCAAAAGTTATTGTTTTATAAGTTTAAATAGAAAAGTGAGCATAATAACCAGGATTCATACACATATAACAACAAAGTATAAAGAAAAAGTGGACAAAATTGAAGGCCATGAAAGAGAATAATATGTGAACTTGATATTCCCTTTTTTGGTGGATAAGTGAATATAAATAATTCACAACTTCATTATTTTCTATAAACAATAACACATATATATAGATTTACATGCACACACACATACCACACACACACATAAACACATACCACACACACACACACACACACACACACACACACACACACACACATGAATAAGTCATAGCTGTCAACATTAAAGAAAAAGAGCTAAGGATGTAGTTCAGTAAGAGATGTGATGTTGTTTAGTGACAAACCTACTTGCCCAGCATGCACAGAGCCTGGACTTCAATGCCCTTATTGAGAATAACAGAAATAAAAGAAGACAGGAAGGAAGGGTAATAATGAAAATTTTCAAAATTATGAATGTAATAAAAACATTAGAAAGACCATTTATGAGAACAATCTACAACTTACAAAGATTTCCTGCTAAGTCCAGCAATAAGGCAATGGCGCCTGTTCCTAGTGTTTCTATTCAGCAATCTACAACAGGTTCTAATCAAGATAATGTAATAAGGAAAAGAAAGAGAAATAACCTGCCTGAATTCAGGTAGCAAGACACTGCAAACAGAAAAGACCCCAAACACTACTACACCCAAAACATGAATTGTCCCCAAATGATACTAAGATAGCAGTACCAACAGAATAAAACATTAGGAAAAATCATAAAATAAGCACACACCTAGGTACAGAGTTCTTAAATATGACAAGAAAAGCATAGCCACAATGAAGATATAAGTAAGTTATATTTCATCAAATTTTAAAACTTTAGATTTTTCAAAAGGCAGTATTTTAAAAAAATGAAAAACAAGGCTGGGAAGAAATATTGTAAAGTAATATATTTGATACAGAAATTGCTCCCAAAACTAAGAACATTTGTAAGTCTCTAGAATATAAACAATTTGGTTAAAAATATGCAAAAGATTTAAATAAATACATCACCAATGAAGTCATATACATGGTTAGTGAGCACAAGAAGCATTCTTAGCTTCAAATTCAGACTACAGTGAAATACCACATACCTACTAGCATGGCTTTCACCATAAGGTTAGTTACACCAAGTGTTGGCAAGGGACAGAAAACCCAAAATCTAAGCACAGATTTCTGGGGATGGCTTGACCATTGTGGAAAACAGAGCCACAGTTTCTTAGCTAAATTTACCATATGACCCACCAATTTCCCTCTTAGTTTCTATGCAAGAGAATGAAAATTTATGCCTCCCAGACAGGCTACTACATGAATGTTCATAATTCATGGCAAATGTTATCAATAAATCACACCTGATTTCATTAATTGGTAAAAACAGATTAACACAATATGGCAAATCTACACAATGCAATATAATTCAGTAATAATGATTGTAAAATAAAATACATGACATAAAGCTAGGTACTAAAGAAACTGCTAAATAGCAGATGCCCAGTAGACTACACCGTATGTTTCTTTGTATAAAGTCTACAGAAACTTGAAATCTGATCACTAATCACAACACCTAAGAGTAATATTGGGCAGAAAGCTTACAAATTTAAGGATAGCCTGCCCTATACAGTAAGACTATCTAAAAGAATTTGCTTTTAAGAAAAGGCCATTCTATATAGAAAGTAATCAGTGTGGCCTAGAACAAATGAGGGGGAGGGGATATGAAGAAACAGGAGAGGGGATGTATGAGGACATGAACGTACTCTAAAACTAGACTTTGTGGGGATGGCCCACCAACTCCTATCAGTTAATTAGATGCTTATAATGACACCCCACAGCCGTCAAAACATGCCCTTAAGTATGCTACCTTAAAGAAAGTTGACATTGAATCCTGATACTTTCATGAAAACAGAATAAGGATGTGTATAGGTAGGAAAGCCACTGGTCTACACTTGTTTTCTTCCTGTGACCGCCCACTTCCGATCCTCTAAGGCATAAGCAGATCTCTAGGGAGCTGATGTTGTAAGGCAAAGGTGAACTATGACCTAAATTCTTTGCTCACCAGGAACCTAGGAGACTGCACACACATTACAGGTCAACCAGAAGAGGGCATTAGTGGTATTTGTCACACGCAAACTCATCCCAGATCTGGATGTTTGGATTGTCCATGGACTAGCTTCAAAGTGTGCATGTACTAAGAAGTAACAGAGGAGATTGTGTCACATGCATTCTTACACGTAGGGCCCTCAATATATAGTAACAGTTGAACATGCACTTACCAAAAGAAACGTCCGGATTGTTCTTATTTTGTTCAGCTCAAGAAGCAATTTTTGTGCCTTTTCGTGGTTGCTGCAATACTCATCATAGATACGAAACTTGTCTTTCTGTTAATTAAAGAACGGAAAAAATAAGAATGACCCCATACCACTTTGAAAATTTGACCCATGTGATATGCATAACTAAAGTCTACGAAAGAACAATATCTCAAGAGATATACTACATGTATACACATATATATTATTTATTTCCCCCATTCATAAATATGGCCTAGAAAGAGAGATAAGAAATTTACCAAGTTATAAATGAGCTAATGGCAAAACTTTTCCCTTTGCCGTGAGAATTCAGACACAGCTTTTTTTTTTTTTTTTTTTTTTTTGTGGACAAGTCACTTTAGAGAAAGAGAAGAAACATGCAACAAATTACGAAGAATCATAAAAAACACAGCCCTGAAGTTCATGTTAACCAATCCTGGCGATTGTATTGATGAAGGATGCAGATGAACAATATGATAGCCACCAACAAATAACTAAGCTACAACATCCCAGTGATTGCTTCATAGAAAGGTGTTTAAGACAGAAAGGTCAAGAAATAGTATTATTGCTACTGTCAAACTGCCTTTATTCTGTGAGAAATGAACAAGTCTACAGAGATCCCAAAAGCATCATTCACTGGAAATGGCCAGGCCAGTGATGGACAGAGATGTGATCCATCAAGATCTTCTAGTGTCAGTTAACAACATAAACAGCTTCAGTCTTAGGGGGTTCTTTCCAAAAATGAAGGATATTGCTATCACAATCTCTGGTCACGATCTCTTACCATCTGTAAGAATGTTCTCAAAGGGGTTATAAGTAATAGTTCTCAAAGGAGCCCGCTGAAAAACACAAGTAATTTATTGATCCAATATCGGAACAGACGGGTGTCCTTTGTAGTTTCAAAGACACACAGTGGAATAGTAGGCACTATTTCATATAGCCAGTGGCACATGTATCGAATTACTTGTCTCAAGAGACGGTATGAGCCAGAACAAGGGTAAAGTTCAGAAAAAGCTGAGCAAACTGAGCGACACTTATGGGTGAGAGAGTCATATGTGGTACTAAGGAGCTGGCTGACTGTCAGGGCGCAGAGTTCCCATGAGCAGCCCTGGCCTGGAATGAGAGCTTCTCCAGCTGGCAGGGGGGGCGGGGGGGGGGTCTGATTCTTCTGTGAACGGAAACGCTTCAGGAAGTGGATCCGAACATCACAGTTTCTAGCCGCAACCAAGAAATGCATAGTGTAATCCACTCAGAGCTGAGGAACATCTCCCTTCGATAGAGTTCTCTTTATGAAATACAGATTAGAAAAAGAACCAGTGCATCCCACATAGACAACAAAACTGCAAGACTAAGTGGAAACACACACAAAGCTTCATTTGGGAGCTTACTTGTTTAAAGGAGCCATTTGATTCAGGGGCATTCAGAAAATAACCACCAATGGGATCAAAAATAACTTAAAATTTTGTTCTTAAAGTATAATCCTTTAGTTCTTAACAACAATTTTCACTAAGCAGGAGACTTCTTACTTTGCAAATTGATTACCTAACTAGCTATCCTACACAAATACTCGAAACCGATAACAAGGCACATGTTCCAGACTACTGAGCTCCTGCCCCTCCATCTTTCCACAGCATTGCAAACAAACTTCTAGGCAGCCACCCTGGAGGAGAAATCAGTCACAGGAAGCCAGGGTCTGTTCATCTCCAGGTTCGCTACCAGCCAATTAACAAGGGGGCATTCTGACCAATAAAGGGCTCGCAGCGTCATTGTAAGAGTGAGAAGTTTCTGCCTCAAAAGAAAAATGTTCTATGTTTGAGCGAAACATAAAAATCCATTCATTATGAAACGGGCTGAATATTCATTAGAATTCAAAGCTACAGAGGATGCGAAGAACTAGCTTGTCAGGAAAAAGAAAAGGCTGTTTATCCTTTGAGTGAAATGGACGATGAGAGGCTCCTCCCCTTTTCTGGCTCTGAGGGCAAGATTTCATTGGCCTTAAAAGACCCCAAACTTCTGGTGTCCGACTTTACTTCTCATGCTGAATTCACACACATACACACACACACACACACACACACACACACACACACACACACACACACACACACACACACTACTCTGCCAAAATGCGATCCTTAAAAATCAAGAGTTTGAAAATAAACAGGAAAAAACAATCCTACAAAGTTAAGGAAGCAGGTTCCCACTTCCTGCTGCGCGTTGGGTTCCGGATGTAAGCATTCTTCTACAACTTTCAAGAACTCCTTATGTACGGCGAGGATCTCCTCGATATTGGAGAATAACATCTGTAAAATAAATGCACAAATAAAAACTGTAAGTATAGTTGTGAAGCAAATTTGAAAAGTTAAATTAAAAAGCCCACGAGGACATGTCTATCCTAGACAGATAGCTACACACGGCATCTCATACTCCCATCTGGAAAGCAGAACACAGTTTTGGGATTTTTCAGTTTCCACAGGACCCTGGGGATGAGGACACTATGCAGACACTCAGGAAAAAGCCGGGGGTGTTGGGTGTGTGTGTGTGTGAAAATCCCAGCCTTCCAGTCCTAGCCTCTTTCCAGAATGCTTGTAAGCAAAAATGTGGACAGATTTGCTGACAGGCTTTCAGGGAGGTCCTTGACACTATGAAAGGTACCCTGGAATGAAGCTGCCCTCCTGCTTCTGCCAGGTGCTGGTGTGTAGAAGTCACAGCTGGCTCAACTGCAGGGTCGTTGTGCTGCACTCGGATGGCAGACACGGGTGCTGCAGAAGGCTAACAACACTTTGCCTGCCCTGAAACACCTGCACAGATGTTTTCTTCCACCCAGAGTCCCGTGAGTGAAAGGGTTGGAGGCCATTTCAACCACAGGTTGGACTCCTTTGGACCCAAAAGCTTGTTAACTGAAGTTCCGGTGGTAGAAAAGCCTGCAAGTTAGATGTATAATCTAGAAGGAAATAGAGTCAGAAAATCCTTGGATTTTTATTAGTAAAACAAAACAGTAAGCTAGCACAATCAGCAGCCGCTTTAGAAAAATTAATTTTTATTTACCTACCCTTCTTCTGCGTGAGTGTGTGTGTGTGTGTATGTGTGTGTGTGTGTGTGTGTGTGTGTGTGTGTGTGTGTGTGTGTGTGTGACGGCTGGGGATGTGTATGAGGGTGGGATGGGGGTGAAACCCAGACCCTCAAGCACAGCATACTCTCCAGCAGCCCTCTGCCTCCAGTGTTTCCCAGTTGACTCCCATGATGCCCATAGTTACCTGAGAGCACACCACCACTGAGCTCCGTCCCAGAACCCCTTCCTTACGTTTTACAGGAAATGCTTATGGGTTTACTTTTGGGTTGTGTCATTACATTCTATTAGGTCTTCTGGTGGACCATCCAAGTCTTGCTCATTAGAGACTGTAGAGATTGGAATTCCCATTTCCCCATTTCTGGCTTTCTTGACCTATTCTGGCAACTCTCTGCCACATGGCCCAACTTCCTTACAGATCCTGAAGTTCTTGTCTTCCTTCTTACCCTTATTTTTCATCATCTTTTCAAATGGTTTCATGAGCTTGGTAACGAAAAGGAGTTCTCTACAACATGTAACCTGTCTTCTTCCTTTCCTTCCTCAATCCCTAGCTCCCTCTTTCAAATTATCAACATAAGTCACTGCTACAGGAAGTCACAGTGGAGCTGACACTAAATGGAAGGACCCTGCAGGAACGGAAGGTGATGGACATCACCTTCATGGCGCCTGAGCTTGGTTTGAGGGGCCAAAGCCACTGCTCACCTTCACTGTTTCCTCCGTCACATTTTTATCGAGCTTAGCTGCTGCACACTGGTTCATTCGATGCAAGAAGGCCTGTATGGAACAAAGGAAGACGTTATGAGGTCAAACCTCGTGTCATAAGATGACTCGGTACAGAGCAGAGTAAGATAAAGTTCCGTACAGAACACCAAAGCTTACCACCGGGTATCACAGCGCACACCTGTAATACCAGTATCTGAGTAGCAGAGGTAGGAGGATTGCCTAAAGGGCAAGACTAGCTAGACTTCCATAAGAATTTCTAGGCCAGCCAAGACTGTGTGGTGAGACCTCTTCTCAAGCAAGCAGACAAATACAACTGAAGGTTGGAGAAGTGGCTCAGCGGTTAAGAGCAGAGTTCAAGTCCCAGCAACCGCATGGTGGCTCACAACCAACTGTAATGGAATCTGATGCCTCCTTCTTCTGAAGACAGCAACAGTGTACTCACATAAATAAAGTAAATAAGTCTTTAAAAAATGAAGGTTGAACTTCTAATCGCTGAGAATAATAGTTTTGTAATAATGTCTATTGCGAGCTGTTGCTCCTACCTGAGAAGTTTTCCTCCATTACAATGCTGAGGCAGAGACAAAAATGATCAAGTCTATAAGAATTAACTCCTCTACCTGATCCTCAAAATTCAAGGGTAAAGATTTAAGATCAGGTGCTTCTTAAATTTTAAGTGTTGCAGAGCATAGAAAGACCAAAATATAATGAAAAATGACATTTCAACTTAAAAGGCAAAAGGACCTTTTCAAAAATTCTAAAGTAACTCCCTTAGCACTGTGAGATGAAGGGAAGGAGGGAGGGAGGAGGGAGGGAGGGAGGGAGGGAGGGAAGGAGAGATAAGTACATCACACTCAGACACACCTGCCAGTAACTGCTTTCAGGAAGGATTCTTTCCCATCTATGTCTCCAAACTCATTTTTCATAAGAAGCAAAAAATTAAGTTTCTGGGATTAGGTCAGAGTTCTTCATAGGCCTATGGTAGACATGAGGCTGAGAGCCAGGCTAAGAAAGCTGCTCACTGGTAGAATTGCCCAGCAGGCGCAAGGTCCTGGGTTTAATGCCCAGCTTTCAGGAAAGAAAGGGGCTGGGGAGGGAGGGGTGTTGAATTTAGAATATTTAGACTGAAATTCTTAATTATAATTAAGCTTTCACTAAAGCCTAAATGCAGAAGAATGCTTGACATATAGTGAGCCTTAAGCTAAAAGGTTTAAAAAGGAAGAGAAGTTTTCACTTAGCAAACTTAGCTTATGTTCTCAAGACATTAACCATAAATTACTTAGTGGCCAGGAAAGGTCATGTCAAAACCTGAGGATATTGTTCAACTGTAGATTCTCCAGCAGATCATCACTGCTTTGTCTATCTTGAGAACTCTGCACCATGAGCCTAGTAAAGGTATGTAATTTCCCAGGACACATAACGTTCAGGGTGCCTCTGGCTATGACATTTAAAAGATAAAAATTACAATAACAATCCTTATCTTTGGCATGTTATATTTGTACATTTGAGGTGGATGATGATGAAGACACTGCTCATAATATCCTCAAATATCATCCCCAAAGCACTGCTGACAAGAACAATGACTGACAAAGCAGGCCTGAAGACATCCTGACAGTATGTGTCACACTTAGAGTGGGCTTTCCTTTAACTCACTAATTCTACTTCTGAGAATCTGTCCTTGGATTATATTCTCACAGAAATACTCATTAAAATAATAAAACTGGAAACAACTTAAAGATTTACCCACACGGAAATCATAAAATACACTGTGGTGCATTCATGTTGCAAACTTTGATGGCAAAATCCCAGTCAGATATGATTGTACTAAAAACTATACATAGATATATATAAACATACAAATATAAATATATATACATGTATACATGAGTGGTACTCATGAAAAGATGATGAAAATAATTCACAAAGTGGCATATTGTCATGTAAATATATATGCACATATAATATGTACATATATATGTATATATACATATATCAATGTATGTTAATACTGAGAAGAAATGGCCAGAAGACTCCAAAACTGCAAACTAGTTACTTCTGTCTAGAGGTCAGGAATGAGACTTCTGTACATTCAACATGTTTTAAAGTTTTGGCTGTGAGCACATTATCACTTCTGTTTTAAAAACAAAGCCTATTTAAACAAAATCAAACAAGGAGGCTCCCAGACCTTACCCATCATCGGCTTCAGTGCTGTTTGTTTTTCCTGATTCATCTAGTCCGTACTCCAGATTTTCTAACTACAAAATAATAACACAACTTTCTTGCAGTAATCAAAATAAATGAAACAAATAAAAAGGATTGGGTATAACCTTAATTTTTATTAAAAACTATAATTATATGTATATGTGATTATAATTTTGAACCACTTTACAGCTTTTTGATAATTTTTATTAATTTGAAAATTTTTATAGTTATATATAGTTGGCCATGGAGGAAAAAGACATTTGATTCTTGTAGTTTTAATATTCATTTTATTAGTATTATTCAGTTTAATTTTAAATTTGTTTGTCTTGAGCATTTTCCAAACCCTCACCCCAGCATGCTCCTCGTCTTTTTCTTTTCAGCTTTGCAATGACAAGAATGTTGTCCTTGTCTCGTTTACATTTCACACTGACCACATAGTAAACAGGTAATGTCTCGTGCAAGCAAACCTTAAACTTCACCTCTGCAATTATAAACATTTCTTCGTAAACAGGACCCAGCACATTTTTCAAGCACTGAAAGAAATCCTGGAAGTCATAAAACTGAATCAAAATAAGAGTTGGAAGGGAACATGTAAACTAAGAAAGACACCACCTAGCCATCTGATATTTGTTCTTCTGTCCTCCATGACTTTTGGGAGCGTGTTGCTGAATGCATAGGAAAGGAACTGGGAACTCACAGCAGGCCTGACCAGTCATTCCCCAAGTCCTTGTTTTATCCAACAGGAAAAGCAGACTTTAAATGGCTTGCTGGGAATGTGCAATTATGAAAACTCTGGCATTTTTTTTAAATATTAAATCTTCTATCCTGAAGATCAACATGAATATATCTTTTAACAGGCTCTATCAACAAGTTCTTTTAGAATTTCATAACTGGACATTAAGCCTTCTCAGAGCAATTAAGCGAGTGGCAGCAAGTCAGTCAAGAAGGCATGCCAAGGAATTCACACAAAATTCTCTGCATTTAAATATTTGCCTAAGTCTACAATTCCACTGGGATTACATCCCTTCTGCCTTGACACTAATTATTTCCAAATAAGCCCTAGAACACAATGTTTAATGCTCATGGTTCACATACACTGTGTTGTGTTTAAGACATGGAGTAGTCTAAATGCGAGGCTTCCAACTTTTCCTGGAGTCCTGAGAAAGAAGACTGGTTTCATTTGCACATCGAGCAGGACTCTGGGGCTCTGATGAAGCAGATCCAGAGCCCTGATTCAGAGTCTGGTAGACACTGCCTTGGTGATCTCTCTGAAGCTTGACAATAACAGAGTTAGAGAAGTGAACTGCCGTGGCAAGGCAGATCTCTCAACTCATCTTTTGTTTCAATTCAACATCAAATAATAATCATCTCTGTATGGGACTCTTTACCCAGCAACTTAGAGTTTTATAGAACCTGCCCGGAGATACCTTCCCCCGGAAGTCACAACCTAGGTTTCAACTGTGGGAATGCAAATAGACAAACCACATTTGGAGAAGGTGAGGCTTCCAGATGCTTCTCCAAGGATCTTGTAGCTCACATGTGTGTCAGCACGTGCTCCCCTTTCCTTCATTCCAACAGGGCTTCCATCACATTTTCTGAGATCCCAGTCATATGGGCTATCTTTCCCCAGCTGTGAGCAAACACTTCATTTTCTTTGTATTTTTCCACATTGTTTTCTTCTGACTACACGTTAGGCAAAAGCTTATATTAAATGTCAAATTTCAGATGCTAACTAAAGTTTAATAACACTAAAATATCATAGATTTGCTACCAAGAGAAGGAAGAAACTCATTAGACAGATGAGGAAAACAGAAGGGTCTCTTTCTTGATTCCCCAACTGTTGCTACCACCCAATGGCATGCAAAGTCCACGTGGCTTCATTCTTGGCGTGCATTTGTATCTGGAAATTTTAAGACTCTAACAAACCTTCTTGAGCTCACTTTTGCCTTTCCTATTCTTTCCAACAACTAGACCTGCAGCCCTCTCAAAAGTCCCACAAGTTTTAGTATTTTACACTTTAGATTCTAGCCACTCCCACTCTATGTCAACCTAAATTCACGGTATCATGTAAACATTGACTTCTAGTACTTCCATGAATAATCTACATATAGAAATACATCAAAATCATTGGATCACCTTGAAAATGCGGCTATGAAAAGTGAGGAATGAATTTGCATTTAGAAATGAAAAGGGCAAATTTCAAGAAGGATTGTACTGTTGTGGGAAAAAATTACTCATTCAATGAAAATAGATGTAAAAATATCTTAAGGACAAATATTTTCCTTTTGCCTTTTAAACTTGAAACATGATCATATCTCAATTTTTTGAGATAGCAATAAAATTTATTTTGTTTCTCTGATAGCATGCACAAAATCTTGCTAAATCATATAAGCCTTCTTTGACACAAACATCTAGCTGATAGTGGGATCAAGGACAAAAATGATTTGAGAGTAGGAGAATCAGCATGGGGCCACGTGGAGTTTGAACTGTCTACTGAACACCAAAATGGAGATCCTGAACAAGAATTTGGCATAGCATTTGAGGCTCTGAAAGACTCTCCTGCACTCTCTCTGGTGAGATCAGACCCCGTGTCACTGGCCTGATGATGTAATAGAAAAGGATGGAGAGAGAGAAGGCCACCAGTCTCAGTCCATATAAGAAAGTATGCAGAAGAAGATGGCTGCAGGAAAGAATCCAGGACCCCTCCACCATGCAGGGCATCTCAGAAAAAGGCTCAGGAGTCAAGCATTCCAATAAGAGAAAAATGAAGGTAGGAGAATAGTGTTCCAAACACCAAGGCAGGAGAAGGTTACAGATAGGGAGGGGACTGACTGCTTCTAAAGTACCAAGCAAGCAAAATGGAGAAAAGATATTTAGTTCCTGGAGAGACTGAGCAGTCTGGGGAACACAGTGAAAGTGAGGGGTGGAGCCAATAGATATAGAAAAGTTGTGATGAAATTTCACTAAACACAGGGGACAACTTAGAAGGTAAATTAAATAACTACTACACCCAACAATCCTTCACCTTTCACACAGTTAAATCACCTTATCTGAAATGCTAACAGAAGAAAGTTCTTCACACTGGGGAGGGTTTTTTTTTTTTTTTGGTTTGTTTGTTTGGTTTGGGTTGGGTTTCTTTGTTTCTTTTAGATTTTTTTTTAGATTTTTGCACGCACACACAGTGAGATACATTGGTGAAGTGACCAAACATGAACTTGATTTATGTGAAGCACATAATGAGCAAGCACAGCCTGAAGATAATCTCACACATTTTAAATAATTTTTTGCATGAAACAAGTTATGGGATTTTCCACTATTGTATCATGTTAGTGTCAGAAGACGTTCTGACTTGGGACTTAAAGAACAGGCATTACTCACCTTGCAATAGGCTTCCTGAACACAGTTTCTGTGAAGATGTCTTTTCATTGCCAGCCTTCTTTTCTGACTCCTAAGCTCCAGAGAGGGAGCTCTGCCTTTCCCATACACTTTCCTATGATCATCTTAACATCTGAAGTCTAGAAGGGACTTTAATAACAAGCTGGTCAGGAAATTCAGCAGTGTTTCTACAATGTACCAGATGCTGGTTTAAGCATCTGTTTTTCTTCATCTTGGTGAAGACAGTGGTAAATCCCAAAGAGCCTTTTTCTATGTCTATCAATATTTAACATATTACAAATTAAAGCAAAATCAATGAAACAATTATTAATTTAATAGATTCATTTATTTTAAGATATTTAAAATTAACAATAAACCCATTCTATATTATTATAAATAACATCTTTTCAGTTTTAGAAATATATTAGTCTTTTTTTTTACCCAAAATAATTTGTGAAAAGTTTAGTATTTGAAGCTACAGAGATACTCAGAGATAACAGCTCATATGAGTAGGGATGTTCAGATGCCACAGGCAGTCTGAGCAGCTCACAATTATAACTCCACATCCAAGGCATCTAAAACCCTCTTCTGGTCCCCATGAGCACCTATGTACACCTATCTACACAGACAGAAACACACAGCTCAGTCACACATAAAAATAAGCCAAATCAATTTAAGTGTATTTGTCCTGAAATGCTTGCAATTTTTTAGTTAGAACCTTAATAGAAGACTGTGGGAGGGTGTCATTACGCAGGTGAAAGCAGGAACAAGATAGAACAAGGCCTGATAGAACAAGGAAGGATAGGCTGGAGAAAAGCTTTAGAGAAAAGCAGAGACTGCAGGAGAGGAGAAGCGGCCAAGAGGACATGGAGGCAGGTGTTATTATATTGTGGATCAGAAGTTATTATATTGTGTGTTCTTTCATGTGACGATTTAAGTTCAAGAGAGTATGCAGTGGCTGGAGACACTGGGCTGCCACGGAATTGGGTTGTATATTCCTGGCATGGTGGCAACCTGCCTTGGGAACTGTATGGGTAGAGAGATTGTTGCCAGGCTCAGAGAGAAGCCATCGGCAGTGTGATATGGGATAGAGCAAAGCAGGTGAGAGGGTTGTTGACTTAGATGAAGATATCTACCAGATATCTTGGGGCACTATGGTGCCAGACCTAGTGCAGCATTAAAGACGGCCCTTTTTATAATTTTACAGTAACAGAAGACAGCAGGATCATCATGTTTGCTAAAATTACTGTGACATAATGTTTCAGTAGAATTTTCAAGAGAAAATACTATAACCAACTATAAATGTATATTAAAAACAGAAAGAATATGTTTCTTCTAACTTATTCACATATTAATGGATATTCTTCTTGCATGAATTATCAAACCAAGTAACTATAATCTCTTAAAAGTTATTAGTAATATGGAATCTGAGCCCATACATAGTGAACAAAACCACTGGTACATTAAAATCCACTGGTCTACCTTAAAGAGATTTTATATTCATGTGGGAATGTTTAAATTTTCCGTGTTAGTTTTATCTATTTCCTATATATTGACATATGTCACTACATACTATTGAAAAAAGATCACATGTGTAAATATCAGTATCTAGCGCATCAGAAAAATCTTAAAGTATTAGGGACCAGTCCTAGAAATGGACACTCATTTCCTAAAACTCAACGGTCCCTTGAAAGCATGAATTCCATCACTGCCAGCAAATTCTATCAGTTGTTTCTCTAGAAGTGAGAGGCTCACTCTGTTTACTGAGCCAATGACTGACAAATACCTAGATACTCTAGAACAGAAACCGTAATTTGTCTTAAAATCACTATTTTAAGTAAATATCATGTTTCCCAGGAACTCTACATAGTCATTTCCAGGACAGTCAGGGCTATACAGTGAATCCCTGTCTCAAAAACAGATAGCCTGACAGGCAGGCAGACAGACAGATAGGCAGTGTTCAGTAAGCTTGTGGAACAAAGAGACAATTTGTTCTTCAGTAGATGACAGTCATTTCAGAACACACACTATGACCTATAAATTTTCCTAGTATGTCCTGTCTCTCAAACATTGACAAGCAATGTGGACTATAGGCTATGACACAGTCTTCTTGTCCATCCGTGGGTGGAAGGGGTTCTCAATCTTGTTGTCAGTTGGAGCTGGATAATGCTTTTGCTGGGAGATGTGCTGTCCATTCCAGGGTGGTTGGTGGTGTATTTCCTTTTCTAAAGCCCTGAACCATAAAACACCTGGTTGCATGTCTCTGAACTGCACCTGCCTAATGAGTATAAAGAGATCATTTGTCCCTCAGCTACCATGGCAACTTTCCATCCAGACAAAGCTACAAAATCTTGGAAATACTAAGCCATCTGTTAAGCACTTCAGTACCATTTAAGGCTCATCCTCGAAGGTACTGATCAACCTAAAAGTCATTCAAAGAGTATATACAACACCTGGATTACTCAGATAAAAACTTATATTGCACTGACATCTAAACAATCAAGTGCCAAATTCCCCAAGGACAGTCATCTATGTTTCTGCTCAGTTCTGGGCTGAAAGCATTTGTTACATCACTGACACTTTCTACATGTGCCCAACTACTGAATACAGCATGTTTTACTCCTGTTTCTGAGTTATTACTAATTCCAACTGAACCTCATGATCATCTCAGAGACAGCTAATTTTAACCATAGTTTCTAGATTTGCAGATAATTAAGGGCCTGTAGAGATGGCCCAGCAGTTAGACAAGCTAATCTTCCAGAAGACCCAGGATCAGTTTCCAAAACCCATATGTTGGCTCCCAACTTTCTGTAATGCACATTCCAGGGGATCCCACACCCTCTTATGGACTCCATGAACACCAGTCACATACGTGGTACACAGACATTCATGTGGCCAAAACATACATACATACATACATACATACATACATACATACATATATACATACATACGGACACATGTACGTACGTATATACATACAATGAAACAAAAGGAAAAATGTTGATGAAGATAAAGCAATTTACCATTCTCTGCTTGACCCCAATAAATCCAAAACCCTATATAAAAACAGAGTTTTCTTGGACATCTCTGTCACTTGTCAGCATGTGACTGGAACATTATGCATCAGACACAGGACTTTAGAGATGCTGAACAGGAGACTGGCAATGGTGAAGGTGAAGCAAAAAGGAAAGAAACGAAAGTAGTGCCAGTAGAACTATATAGCTTTTCACTTAACATTAAATGCTCTTCCAGAGGTCCTGAGTTCAATTGCCAGCAACCACATGGTGGCTCACAGCCATCTGTAATTGGATCCAGTGTCCTCTTCTGGTGTGTCTGAGGACAGTGACAGTGTACTAACATATATAAAATAAATGAATCTTATTTTTAAAGTAAACTAAAATCATTTTTCTCTCTTGTACCTTTCATTAATTTTCTCTAGCTTGAGCTTTGGTTTGGAAATTTCAGTTCCTACAAATTCATTAGATAGCTTCAGTCAGAAAGTGTGTTAACAAGATGTTTAACTTCTACTGACCTAGGGCAATAATTGTTCTAATGCAGATGTAAAGAGCACCACAGCGCTTGCTTTAAGAATAATACAATACAGTTGAAACATTCATTGAGGGCTGGGGAGGTGCTCAGTCAAGCACAGGACTGCCACATATGCACCAAGACCAGAGTTCAGATTCCACAGCATTGACATATCCCAGCACTGAAAAGACAAAGGCAAGAAGATCACTAAAGCTGACCAGCCAGTGAGTCCTGTGGAATGGGCAAAGCTACAAGTTCACTGAGACACCCTGTCTTAAAAAATTTTTTGATAAAAAGCACTAGAGGAAGAGACCAGGTGTCGACACCAAGAGAAGCAGACCATCTTCCTCAAGAGCACCACCAACTTGGACATAAGGGAGCCACATATTCATTTTGTCACAAGCGTCCGTCTTCTCTGTCTTGCCTTTCACTGAAGAAGCTGATGGTTAGCAGCTAGTCTTTTAAATTGAAGTCTGTTTTGCTCATTTTTGCAAACTGATCTCTGTGGCCCTGGCAGTTTACAGCCACAAGTTTGGAATTTTGCCAAAGTTCTCTTGACTCTTACAAATATTTAGTGATGATCATTCCAGAGTTGTAAGCTTTAAAATGCCATTTGATTTTAAAGTGTTTAAATAAAATACTACTGTTGTGAGAGAACAAAACAAAGTAAATACTCATAAAAGCTTTGTGATCTGTGTTACTTAACTCTAAGTCTCACCAGAGTCTAACATGGAGATACTAATTCTTAGATGTCAAACTAAAATAGCTCTTGGAATCTGTTGAGACAAATACCAAATAAAATTATTTTATTGATGTAGTGGTAAATAATAATAATAAAGGAAAAAAGATATCATGCACCATGCCATGCTACCTCCTGCTACTCTGTGTCTTCACAGCAATCTCGCCTCCATGGCTAGCCCCATCTATCTCTTGGCTCTCTGCTGTGAACTCTCTTCATATTCCCAGCATCAGCCCCCTGTGGTTATAGTCACAAAACCCAGTAACCCATCAAATTCAAAACTCAATAAGCTTGTAATTTATCAATCAGATTTATATCAGTAAATTCTCACTCCATAAAAGTTCACACAATAAACTCAGAACCAATAAATATTGATATAAACTGCCCACCTAGATAAGACAAATTGCCCTGTAATAATCCATCCCTTATAAGATATTCATAACTACCTGTGGCTCTTTAAGGCCATACAGATCTGGGTCGTCTTTCTCTGCCTCCATCTTGGGTTCTTCTCCCCTTCTTCCCTCTCTCTCTCTCCCCTCCCCAAAACTCTGTGCCTGCCTTACTTTTTTACCATCGAATCACAGTTCTTGCCTTAATTTGTGCCTGCCCTCATCTGCTTATAGACATCAATCTACATATTGACTTTCAACTAACATTTTTAATAAATGAGTATTTTTTTGTCAATAATTCTTCTTAGCATATGTATCCCAAGAATTTGATTCCTGAAGATCCTGCTTTCCTTGTACTGTCTGGGTTGAATGATGCCTCTTTCCCAGACAGTTAGATATACAAGCCAATTCTAGGGAGAAGAAAATTAAAGAAACCAAGGAAGAAAATAAGAGAGTGTGTGGTGTTGTGATGGACTGTTTGGAAGCCTTTTAACATTTACTCTTTGAATACCTCCTTCAAGAGATCTGGAAATGCCCACTAAACCCACAAACTACCACAGGAGCCTCCTGGAGGTGGAACTGAGCTCTGTGATAAGCACTTATGAGAAGCCAGAGGTTCCAAGTGTGGGTTTCCGTATCCACTAAATCCCAGTAGCGATAAATTCCTCATCTGGCAGAATGATGGCGGGATTGAATGGAAGTGTTTTAGCTGGTATGTTGTGCAGCACACACAAAGCTCCAGTAAATATTTCTGATGCTGTTGCCCTTATGCTAGCAACTCTCAGTAAACCCCTAGCCTCAGTACTATCACTTCTGCTGCTTATATGCTGAGTGTGAAATGTGTCTGCTACTTTGAGTTTGGGAGACAAGCTGGCAGACAAGTTTCAGGAGCTAGCTTAGGTGGTTATTAGAGGCCCAGTCTGCACAGAGGGCTCAAATCCATGGTCAGCCAACAAATTTTGAGAAACACACCTTACCCTCTCATAGCCAAGGATGAGACCAGTTCTCACTGCCAGGAACACTGCATGCCCTTCCACACCCTGAAACTGACTGCTAAAACAAACCCTTCCTGTCATTTGCTTCTGGCAAGTGGGTTGTCCCTCCAACCAGAGAAGTAACTAACATAACGACCAAGAACCGGACAACAGAGCTAAAAGTAAGGCTGTTGCTCGTTCCTCTCTGCATCACTAACAGCAATTTTGACAACTCTTAGAAAAATCCCTTGATGTAAAAACAAATACTGTAATTAGAACTTTTTAGAAGAAATCATTCTGTTTACAAATGCTACATGTTGGGTGGGGCGGCACACTAATAAACCCACTGTACACTGAAAATATCATTAGCTAAAAATGGATTGAATCGACCTAAGCTGAAGAGCTGTGTAGGTGAGCAATACAGTCCTGTGGACTATCAGATGGTTTCTCTCATGGCCATGTGGCTGATTAAAGCCTATCTGCTTGATACTACCCAGCACAGAGACAGTAATCATCCTGCACACCATCAGCTAGCCCAACACATGACCCACATTCAAGATCCAAAGTAGGGTTTTCAATAGATAAATATGACTTTGAAACAACAATTCAAGCCAAATTATCAGCAAATTGGAGTCATGGGTATTTTTAAGTGTTGTTGTCTCTAAATATTGGGTCTTTCCAGCCTACCCTGACTGGTAGTTTGTGCAGATATTATACATACCCATAATATCCAGATATTGTGTACATATGTTAATGTTTGTACTAGTGTATTTACTTTCTGGACATTCCAGAAATCTTTAAACTTACCAAAAATAGAATGGCAGAGCTGGAGAGAACAGTCAGATGTTAAAGTGCTTGCTGCATAAGCATTACACCCGAGTTCAGATCCCTGGCTCCCATCTAAAAAGGCAGATACTGTGGCTCAAGTCTGTAGCCCTAACAAAGGGAAAACACACACAGGCAGATCCCTGGAGCTTGCTGGACAACCAGTGTATTCCATCAGCAGATACTGGGGCTCTGTCTATA